>NC_068367.1:72915629-73118129 GCF_020536995.1 Dreissena polymorpha | reverse complement strand
AAGATTTGATAACATATTCTTTTCTTACTGTATATACAATGTGTATTTAATTTAGTGTTGTTAATATATATTGCTTACCATCCACCAATACTTTAGGTAGAATTTGAACTTTTATAATAATCTTGTCCAATCATAGTTATTACAAATTTGTTTGCATTTTTTATATTTATACATATTGCCCACAATGATAAGTAACATTTAAAAGAGATTATTGATTGTACCTTTTAATCGTATACTATGCTTTATTCCCAACGAGTCAATAATTAAAAAAACTAAAATATTAAGTAGTTTAATTAAAACAAACTGTCATTTTAGACCACAAATGTAAACATTGATTGCTTAATATCAAGACATAATAACATGAGTATGGGCAGACATTTAACAATAATTAACTACACTTAAAAGAGAACAATTAAAATTAATAATAAAGAAAATTTCACGGAGAAGTGATTTGTATACAAAAAAAGTAATAGATAATAATAACAAACATACGCAAGCAAAATATAATATGTCTATACATCATTATATCTGCAATAATTAACAATTTCAAGAGCACTGTGTTTCTTGTGTAAGAAATACACCAAATATATGAATTCTTAATGTTTTGTCTTACACTAACTTTAAATATACAGTGCAATATAGTTTTATAATAACACTAGAATAACATTTATATTAAAGATATTGATAGACACTTTACATAATATCATAACCACACTAACAATCATTTATTATTATTATTATCATTATTATTATTATTATTATTATTATTATTATTATTATTATTATTATTTTTTTATTATTATTTTTATTATTATTATTATTATTATTTATTATTATTATTATTATTATTATGATTACATTTTATCACTGATTATTGAATTTTAGCATATTTTTTACTATTCCTCGTGTAAACATTTATTTTAAATGAACGCAACAAAGACTGCCAAACATTAAACTGAAATAGGATTCTAATCAATTATTAAAAAAATAATTGTGCATTATATTATCATCTTGTGTGCAAGATTTGCATATATTTGACTGAGCATAATGTTGTTTTTTATAGTTCATTTTAATTATTGCTTAGCTGTTAAATATGAACAAACAAACAGTTTTTATTAAACAAATATATTTATATTTAAACTCGTGCTTATTTGTGTACAATACTGAATGAAAAATAATGCCAGAAATGACTAATGTTCGAAAGAGTCAGTTTTCTTTCTGGCAAATGTCCGCAACGGATCGGTCCGGATGACATATGTCAGTGCGGCGAGCGGACTATTCACCTGGTCATGTGTTTGCCTATGCTTAAAACATTTGAAGCCTTTTTCTGGTGCTTCATTTCTGGAGCATTGACACACTGTGACTATGCTAAGAGACCTTCTGACATTGATATTCTATTGTATGTGCACTGTAGATTAAAAGCCCATACCCACCAAAAATCAACGAATATTTTGAATTTCAAACAATAAAGTAAACACACAAAAAAGCAATGTTTCTTATAGCAATAGCCAAAATTTCAACGCCAGATGTGGTCTGGTAACATAGATTTTACAATATACAAAATGGTCTTTATTAGTGTTTTGCGGATTAATATATTCAACACATATTCATGTACCAAGGTAGTGTTCGTGTGTCGTCTGAATATAAATCGCTGCGGGAAAATAAATAAATAGAATATATTGTGCCACACAAAATAAAAACGAGCATTTTGCATCACTTTAAATTTATTTTACAATATCTCATCTAGCGTTGAAATTTTGGCTATTGCTATAAGGGACACTGATTTTTTAAGTGTTAACTGTATTTTACAAAACATTTTGCGAAATATTCGTTGATTTTGAGTTTTTACGTTGCTTTAATGTTTTTTTTTAAACAATCCTGATAGTGAATGTTGATATTCTTTGAACAAATTAAGTCTAAACATTTGCAAAATAAACAACACACCTGTGAACGTCTTCAAACACCAAGTTAAGCGACACATCGCAATGGCTTTTTTGGACCAAACATTGTTGCCATAATAGGCAATAATAATAATCGATCCATGTTTTAGATCCAGGCCGAAAAAGCTTGTGGCCGAATCAGCTACCGTTATAATTGCAATTTTTATTTTTGTAATCACGCAATAAGAAAACTAACGAGTAAAGATCATGTCGATCGTGTCCGGGGTTGTTGAATGGACTTTGAGCATCAAAATGATGTGTCATTAGCAATAATCATTTATATTGTTACAATCATCGTTCGATCATAAACAAAGTTTTGCATTCCTCTCGATCGTATTTACATCATACTGCGCATGCGCAAAACCGATCATTTTCCGTTAAATCGTAACTTTCTCAAGGTTTTGCGAAATTCATGCTGCACCAGTATCTTTGTCACAAAACTGCTCACAAGCTAACACTTATGAACTGAGCAAAGACATAACAAGGAAACTACCTCATTTTCGTTTACTATATAACTTACATTTTTAATTTTAAAAAATCCCTTTTTGGTTTGTTTTTCACAAAATGGTTGTAATTTTTAATATTTGTTTGTTTGTTTCAGTGCATGGAAAATGAAAACGACTTAATGTTAAAATTATTTGAGGCAAGGGAAAAACTCATATCTGGCCCTCCTTTTGTGCAAATCGGTGGTGTCTGTCCAATTGTATCAGAGTGGATGGCAGAATTTTTAGTTCATTTGGAAACGGCCCAGGTAAGAATTCAGCAATAATGATTGAGAAAGTCTAAATTGCATAACTAGCTCGTGTATCTAAATATCAAGCTGTATTAATTAACATTTAATATAAAAAGTTCATTGCACAATCTTATTAACGATAGTTTTACTGATAAACGTCTTTCATAAACATTTTTAAAACATCTATAGTCACACCAACGACCTACATATCGCGTCATTCCAGATAAACGTTATTTAGTAATACAATATAATAACGAGAGAGGTTCAAACTAATAGTATTTAAAAATTTGTGAAGTTTAAAGCTAACTTTTCAAGTAAAACATGTCCCAACAACGAAGACAATAAGCATCCAACCCATATAAAATGTATTTTAAACATGCATTTTTTATGAAAAGGCGTTATAAACGTTTGCACAGGAAGATCGTTCAAAATTAGTTTTTAAACTGTTTAGCAGTCCGTTAAACATTATACTTGCACTTAATTAAGGTCACATTTTAGAACATCAGTTTAAATAGAGTTTATAATATTATATTAAAAACAACTATTTTAAACACTTTGTATTCGGGAGCTCAAAAAGCATATTGTATGTATGCAAATTCTTAAGTTTATGATTAACAAATCTTCGTTAAAGGAACATGTTCATACATTTAAATAGTAAAAAAAAATAATTACATTGCTAAATTGAAATATTGTGTCCAAACGCATAAAACAAAGGATATTTAAGAAAGACAAAAAATAACTTTAATTTGAAAGCCACAACGGGATTCAAACTGTATCTCCCATTTAATTTAAACATGTTTTAGTCTTCGTCACAAAATGGGAAAATTGTTCACCGTCAATCTGCGAACAAGTCCTTCAAATAATGGCTCAGAAAGTATAACATCAATACAATAATTTTTTTACGAATACAATGCAATATACACATTTTCGACAACAGAAAAGCACGTCGTGCGGTTGAAATGTTCCATCATTCTGAAAGTAAAAAGGTTATTTTATCCGTATTATATTTTCTAGTAACGAAATATTTGTTTAATATTCTCACTGACTTGTTGACATTTGCGATCACGTGTCCGAGCGCAATTGTAAAATAGTGTGATATTGTTATAGAAAGACTTAAAGGGGCCTTTTCACAGATTTTGGCACGTTTTGAAGTTTGTCATTAAATGCTTTATATTGATAAATGTTAACATTGAATCTAAAAAGCTCCAGTATAAACTCAAGAATAAAATTTAAAAAAAGGAACAAAAAGTAGCCCGTTTCAGGGCTCGAACCAGTGACCCCCGATATCCTGGATAAAAAACCAATTAAACCGCTCGGCCATCCTGCCAAGTATGAGAGACGTTTTTTATACTTTATATAAGCAATCTTTGTAGTTTCACAAAATTAAACGACAACAACAGAACTCTCAAAATGATTCAATCGTTTCGCGTTGCAACGCTTTATAATTTTTAGGTTTTTAAATCGTCAAAAGATGCATATAATGGCTATATTAGACCATGGTAATTGTTCAGTATTACTGTTTGCTCACAAATATCATAACTTAAACGAAAATTTGCGAATCTGAAACAACTTTTTTTCAATTTTGTCAGTTTACCAAAACGTGAAAAGATCCCTTTAACAATTGTTTGCTTAATTTTGGAATGAAATAATTTCCATTTAAAAACTTAACCCAGTCACCAGCCGTGGCCTATCAAAAAAAAAACGTTCCAACAGAACATCGACTTCCTTATACCGATATCAATGTTTTTCGATATCAATTTTTATCCTTACGCAGAAACGTTTGTTCTCTATATGTAAATATATCGAAAATAAATCGTTAACAGTAAGCACTTTTGCATACCTATGCATATGCTCTCGTACTCGTCTGCCTGGTTATTTTTTAAATTTGAATTGTAATGAAATAAGTAATAAGTTTTAATATCAACATAATACATTTGTATGTTGAATGCGTTTTTTATTCAATGATTTACTTTAATTAAATTGAAACCCTTCTCCGTATTTTGTGTGAGTTATAAAAGTTATAACGCAACAATGTATTCTTTTAAAAATGCAACGGAGACTTCTTTATATACAAATACTAAATGAAAAATAAAAACATAGGGTCATCGGCCTTGTTTTGATTTGATTCACCATTATATAACATGTACTTTTTCAATAAAACTGACAAATCTCTAATTGCGTAAAATCGATTATTAACATGAAATTGTCAACATGTAGATATTATATAAGCTAAAATACATCATATACCATTTAATTAAACCACACCCTACAAATAAAATGGAGTACACAAGTTAAGTTTTAAGAAATTTATTTTTTATATTTTTTATGTTAACCCCCAAAAAGTCATTTTTTACTAATGTAACCACATAAATATAATTATTTATTTTTTCTGTCAAATAGAATTCTGCGAAACTGCTCAAATATGTTCATCTACGTATTGTCATCATAAAACACAAATAAAAAAGGGGGTAACCGCACTTTTAACAGAGATTTTTTGTTTTAACTATCCCTACCGTGTACGCCAAATTTCATAAAATACAGCAATTAGGCAAAACCAAAGTACCTGTACATAGATTGTTAGCAATATGCATAACAATTAGAAATTGTTTACAATCTTAACTGGGATCACAACAGCTTACCAAAAGACATTAATAAAAAACAATATTTAAACACAAACATAATACCATACAGTATCGACCTTAATCATTTATAATACCTTACATGTTCTTGCTCACAGATTTCGGCATGTTTTGAAGTTTTTGATTAAATGCTTGAAATTGACAAATGTAAACAACAGGACTTAAGGGCTCCAGTATAAAACAAGAATGAAATTAAAGAAAAAAAAAAGTATAAAAAAGTAAACCCCACCTGGGATCGAACCACTGACAATTGTATTATGAACCAACTCGGCCATGTCTTATGATACTGATAACAAAAATATTGAGTTGTGATAATAGTATCATCGGTGTTGCTATAAATATATCATCGGTTAAATCAACTGCCGCAACACCCCTTAAAACATTATAGCATTTATCAATGCAAATAATGTTACGCATTTATGTATGATTGTTAGAAATGGATTGAAAATACCGTCTAATCATGCAGAAATACCATTGCATAGTTTGCTTTTACATATATTTAGTACTAACAATGCAAAGTCGGCATACAAATTTTTGTTGTAATGGTTTGCACCGATTTAGTGTATACACATTACTCCTATTAACAAGGATTTGTACCTAGAAAGCTGCTAATACTTTATCGCCTATGTTGATTGGTGACGTTTTTTTTTAATTTTCGTTTGATATCTGCATTTCGTTTTTGATTACTTTTTGCATCTGAGTCCCTTATTGGACATGTTTATCGTTTTCTGGTGCTCCGAATATCGGAATTTTAGTTTTAAGTTTCCTTCCAAACATGATTTCTGCTGGTGAGCGGCCTGTGCTAGGATGTGGTGTGCTACGGTTATTCATAAGGAAGTTGCTCAGACCTTGTCGAATCTGTATTCCTTCCGTACCGGCCGTTTTCAAGGCTTTCACAAGAGGCTTGATGAACGCTTCAACTAGACCGTTGGCTTGTGGGTGCAACGGTGTTACTCTGCGATGTTGAAATCCGTATCTGTTCGCAAATTCTGTGAAATTTTGGCTGTTTAACGGTGCTCCGTTGTCCGACTTTACTATGCTTGGAATCCCCAACATAGCGAATATTGTCTCCAGTCGAGATATCACTGTATGCGCTGATATATTTCTGATAAGTTCGACGATTGGGAATCGGCAGTAATCACATAAAACTACCATTGCGTAATCGCCATTCGGAAAAGGACCGCAAAAATCAATTGATACTTCATCCCATGGTCCCTTGGGTAGCGGACTTGATTTTACTGGTTCAAAGTTGTTATGCGGGGATGCTGATTTTACCTTCGGTAACTTAGAACTGATTTTACTTTCGGTAACTAAGAACTAGACATTGTGGTAACTGTTTTGAGTCCAAATACAACATCAAAGCCTGCGTCAGTGTCGGTACCACTTCCGGTTTCGTTTTCGTGAATTTTGTGTACTCTGAATTTAGACCTTTTTAGTTTTCTGCACACAGATTTGAAGTGGTTCAATTTATGACAGTGTATGCATTCCTTTCCTTGAGCAGGGCACCGTGATTCATGAGGATATTTACTTCCGCAGTTTCTGCAAAAACTGTTGAATTTAGGTTTTCGCACATGGCGTCCTGATTGTGACTTTGCTCTTGACATATGCCTGCTTTGACTGTCTCTCTGCAATTTCCATGGTTCGAGCCATTGTAAGGACATCACTCAACGGCTTGTCGTCTTCAAGACATTTTAACCTTAATTTCTTTGATGTACAACCTTGTATTAGTTGACTTTTGATTACACTATCTTTATCTCCAAATTCGCAATTTTCGTCCTTTTGCCTTAATCTTGAAACAAATTGATCGATGGATTCGTTTTGCGTCTGCCGAATGCTTCTAAATTCATATCGTTCAAATTCTTGGTTTTTCTTTGGATTAAAATAGTTCGTCAATTGCTGTTTGGTGTCATCGTAATTTGCTTCATCATCCGAAAGATCCAACGTTTGATAGATGTCATATACGTCGTCGCCAGCGTAATGTAGAAGAAGAACTTTTCTTTGCTTCTTGCTTTCGATGCTTAATCCGACGAATACATTTTAAAGTTTAGATAAGTATTTTGTCCATCGTACACCGAGGGAACTTTCTTCCCCGTACACGTCAAATTTTGGAAACGGAATCCATCCAGTCATTTTTAAACTACACAAATTCATCCATATATCCTCGTCGCCAATGTAATGTTGCTTATTTTATGATTATTAATGTCTAGACCCTTAAATGGATGGTTTAAAACACAAGACCTAAGACGGATAGATTTTACACACGTTTATTTACTACAGCTTTCAAAGCGAAACTAACTGAATGGACTACAAGCATATAACATACCGCCAGCTTCTATTGGTTGAGGCGAGGCTTATCATGCATGCATCGCTGACCATTACATCCCTCCTTTCTTTTTAGATTGAAGTTTAACAAAATGCACAAATATAGTGATGCAGTATATACATTCTTAGTTTGTTTATGTTCAACATTATTTCAAATTTCAGATGATTACATTATTTATCAACACGTGCAGTTAAACGATGATTATGAGATACGGCCACGAATTGCTTTATTTTTTATTAATTAAATTGTAATTCAACGACCTTCACATAAGGAGATTAAACATAAAAACTATCCTACAGTCATGACAACACAAACAAACTGTTCAAGCAAGCTAATTGTTCAAAATGTCATTTCCTCCCTAACTTCCTGGGAAAATGTTCATCTACCAGGTGTGCCTAATTCACAAATGTTTGTAAACGTGACAAATTTCGGATTGGAAATGCCGTGCCATTCCTCCCTCAATGAATGGGAAAATGTTATGAAAGTTTATGGAGCGGTGTTACTACATGTCTGTTATGCAGACTGACTCATTGACCGGAGTGCGTGCGGTTGTTTTATCTTTAAACGATTAATTTCAGATTAACTTTGACATTATTACAGGGTTGATATCCTCTGGAAACGCGATTCATTAATTTCATGTGAAATAACACTGTTTTACAATGGCATTATTATGGCCTCAGTCAAACTGATTTTAAAGCACTTTTCACAAAATAATTATTTTAATCATTACCAAATAAAATGCATTCTTTTTGCACACACTTGCACTGAAAGTTTTCGCAGTCATCCATCGTAACGTCGCGGCGGTCGCCGATTCTGCCGCTGAGACCGTCTTGGTCGGGAAGGTGTTGTACTGCGATAGTTAACTGTTGCGGCCTGGACATCTGTTTGAACTGGCTTGAAATGTGATGCGTCCCGGCGAAACAGTTTTCCTTGATGTTCTACCGTTATTGTAGAACCGTTCTTTTTAATGAATTTGCCAGGCGTAGAATTAAATGGTGTATCCAGTTTATGGCGGGTTTTTTGCCTTACTTATACTTTATCGCCTATGTTGATTGGTGACGTTTTTTATTTTCGTTTGATATCTGCATTTCGTTTGATATCTGCATTAAACAACGTAGTGAGTCAGCGTGGCTACAACATTACCACGTAGTGAGTCAGCGTTATTACCACAATACCACGTAGTAAGTCAGTGTGGCTACAACATTATCATGTAGTGAGTCAGCGTGGCTACGACAATACCACGTAGTAAGTCAGTGTGGCTACAACATTATCATGTAGTGAGTCAGCTTGGCTACGACAATACCACGTAGTGAGTCAGTGTGGCTACGACCATAACCACGTAGTGAGTCAGCGGTGCTACAATACCACGTGGTGAGTCAACGTTGGTACGACAATACAACGTAGTGAGTCGGAGTGGCAACAACAGTACCACATAGTGAGTCAGCATGGATTCAACAATACCACGTAGTGAGTCAGCGTGGCGACGACAATACCACGTAGTGTGTCAGAGTGGCTACGACAATACCACACAGTGAGTCAGCTTGGCAACGACAATTTCACGTAGTGAGTCAGCGTGGCTATGACAATACCACGTAGTGAGTCAGTGTGGCTACGAAAATACCACACAGTGAGTCAGCGTTGCTGCGACAATACCACACAGTGAGTCAGCGTGGCTACGACAATAACACACAGTGAGTCGGTGTGGCTACGACAATAACACACAGTGAGTCAGCGTTGCTGCGACAATACCACACAGTGAGTCAGCGTGGCTACGACAATACCACACACTAAGTAAGCGTGGCAACGACAAAACAACGTTGTTAGTCAGGCAACCTAGGAGAAGACCACCATACGATGTAGCACCCCAAGGAGAAGACCACCATACGATGTCGCAAACGAAGGAGAAGACCACCATACGATGTCGCACCCCAAGGAGAAGACCAGAATACGATGTAGCAACCCAGGGAGAAGACCACCATACGATGTCGCACCCCAAGGAGAAGACCAGCATACGATGTAGCACCCCAAATAGAAGACCAGAATACGATGTCGCACACCTAGGAAAAAAACAGAATACGATGTCGTACCCCAAGGAGAAGACCACCATACGATGTCGCACACCTAGGAGAAGACCACTATACGATGTCGCACCCCAAGGAGAAGACCAGCATACGATGTAGCACACCTAGGAGATGACCAGCATACGATGTAGCACACCAAGGAGAAGATCACCATACGATGTAGCACCCCAATGAGAAGACCACCATACGATGTAGCACACCTTGGAGAAGACCACCATACGATGTAGCACACCAAGGAGAAGACCACCATACGATGTAGCACACCTAGGAGAAGACCACCATACGATGTAGCACACCAAGGAGAAGACCACCATACGGTGTAGCACACCTAGGAGAAGACCAGCATACGATGTAGCACACCTAGGAGAAGACCACCATACGATGTAACACACCTAGGAGAAGACCACCATACGATGTAGCACCCCAAGGAGAAGACCAGCATATGATTTCGCACCCCAGTTAGAAACCAGCATACGATGTAGCACCCCAAGGAGAAGACCAGCATACGATGTCGCACACCTAGGAGAAGACCACCATACGATGTCGCACCCCAAGGAGAAGACCAGCATACGATGTAGCACCCCCAAGGAGAAGACCAGCATACGATGTCGCACACCTAGGAGAAGACCAGCATACGATGTCGCACCCCAAGGAGAAGACCACCATACGATGTAGCACCCCAAGGAGAAGACCAGCATACGATGTCGCACACCAAGGTGAAGACCACCATACGATGTCGCACCCCAAGAAGAAGACCAGCAAACAATGTAGCACCCGAAGGAGAAGACCTGCATACGATGTCGCACACCTAGGAGAAGACCACCATACGATGTCGCACACCAAAAAGAAGACCACCATACGATGTCGCACACCAAGGAGAATACCAGCATACGATGTCGCACACCTAGGAGAAGACCACCATACGATGTCGCACACCAAGTAGAGACCACGATACGATGTTGCACAACAAGAAGAAACCACAATGCGATGTCGCACAACAAGTAGACGACCGCCATATGATGTCCCACACCAAGTAGAGACCACCATACTATGTCGCACCCCAAGTAGAAGACCATCATACGATGTCGCACCCCAAAGAAAAGACCACATATATACGATGTCGCACAACAAGAAAAGACCACAATGCGATGTCGCACAACAAGTTGACGACCGCCATATGATGTCCCACACCAAGTAGACGACCACCATACGATGTCGCATATCAACTACTTAACATCTTACCATTGCGGTTTCAGAGAATAGGATTGTTAATGTTGTTTACAATATAAGTCTATGTAAACCACTTGAGAGTTTAAGAGTGGTCAGTTTTGACCACATAGGGTATGTTTGAAATAACTTAGAGAACCAAAAGATGATACCTCCAAATATTAAACCTCTCATCTTTATGGTATTAGAGAATATTTTTGAAGTTTTATTTATAAAATCTATTTTAATCTCATGATACTTAAATATGCAACGGACCGGAACGATTTAAACAACTTTGAAAAAGTCACATTAGGATAATTCCTTTAAAGTTTCGTAAAAAAAGCCCCGCGGTTCAATAGGAGAAGCTTTTTAGACTGACGGACGCCGGACATGATCACGGTTCCCTAAATACTCACTATGACCACTATGTTCTCAAATGAGCTTTAATTCCCCGTTCGCGGAATAGATCTTTGTTTTGCAAATAAATCGTATAGCGAGAAATAAACTTTATATTAATTCATAGAAATATATTCTTATCGAGGTTGACATCGAAAACCTGGTTAAAATCGGGTTTGAATCGATAAAATTATATATATATAATATAAATAATATTATATATATGAAATAAAATCATGCATTACAACGAAGTTATTTTATCATTTTTTAATACTGCCTGAATGTATGACACTTTTGCGGGGCCGGGAAATCGTAGTTGTAGTAGTAAAATGTATATTGATGCGCACTGACAATAACTGACTTTTAATGATACATTACAATTAAAATATTCATTGAAGCAAGCGACAATTGAATAATTGTCAGATATTTTGACAATAAATAGATGATATTTGTTGGATTTGGTGGATTATCGATTTTAATTCACGAGAAATCATAGAAAATATATTTTTTCTATTATCACGAGTGAATTAAAATCGATATTCAACCGAATCCAACAAATTTTCTTTTTATTGTATGCCTTTTTTTTAACGTTTATATACATTATTAAAGAGTTTAACTAAATTTCGCTGGGATAATGACGTCATTTCGTAAAAAATGACGTCATTTCACAGTAAACAGTGAAAATTATCGATAATTTTTACTGTAAATTTTCACTGTTTGAAACAGTGGAATTATCAGTTTTAATTCACTGATATATCTCTATAAACCACCGGAAAGCATAAAATAAAATATCGTTCGTAGATAGATTTTTCAAATAATCTTTGTGCTTTTCTTAATCTTTTTACCAACATAAAACATATTAATGTGTAATGGCTGCAATACGATTGCTCACTTAAAGATTGCCTCTCGTAAGGAAAAATAACACAAAATGCATTGTCAAAATTCACTAGGTAATTAATCTGGACATTGAGCACGTTTATTAACACTTTAAGTATAACGAAATCGTGCAATTTTTATCTGTGTCTGTCAGCACGACGTTGACTGCATTGTTTGAGACCCAGAGTTTTTCCCAGCACAACCACCTAAATAATCTTGACTATTAAAAGTTGTTGGGAAATAATGATAGTAACTGTTTTACTTTTAGTTAATGAGCGATTTAAGCGATCCAAATTTCCGTCACATAACTATTACGGATGCCAGAATATGGAAAATAACAGCATAACGCGAGCCTAGATTTCGCCGCCTACACTTAATTAAAAAAAAAAAATTTCAACATTTCTTCATTAGGTGATTTCAACAGTGCATTAAACCAACATAGGCCTAATTTCAATTAAACAGCCAATATACACATAGTCAACAGAAGACAGGCGAGACGTTTCACCCATTGCACTTGTGATGTTTATGACTTTTGTTGATTCGCTGATCAGGATTTAGTTGAGAGAAAGAAAAAATTCTCCGGGCAAAACAGACCAATTGTATTTCGCTTGCGTCAAAATGCAGTTATCTGCGTCTTTTGAAAATCCTGCTATATATAATAGTCTAGCCCATTACCTATCACTGATAATTAAGAAAGAAGATCGACTAACCCTTTCTCGAAAAATGTGTTCAAGTATGGAAATGTGTGCTATACATAGAATATCGGGTCATAGAGAATAATAGGTTGTTGACGTGGATGGAAAATGGTTATCTGGCAAGTCGGAGGATGTTCGGCTCACCCGATAAGATCCTCCGACGAGCCAGATAACCAATCTCCATCCACGTCACCAACCTATTATTCTATTTATCCTGTCACATTTACAACATTCGTTGAAATTTTTCTAAAAATATATAGTTTTCCAGTATTTTGTGTTTAAATATTTAATATGGGAAAAAGCACGCCGCAGCAAAAACATTGTGACGTCACGTCATGCAAAACGCTTAGGCTAGCTTCCGTCTTGTTAAACAACACAGAAATCGAGTCAATCGTTATTAATTCAATACACAAAGACGAAATTATGCTGTTAAAATAATAACTTTTAAACTAACAGTACTTTACACGTATGTTGTATTTTTTTGAAAACGAGTATATTTTATAAATAGAAAATAGTACAGGTGTGCGCATGCGCGGACAGCAACTGACGGATATTCGAGGTCACGTGGTCATCAAGCCTACCGGTAGTATCTTTTGGGATATAAGGTTACCTGGTTATCGGGCTGATTTAAAGACATGTGACAGGATAAAATAAATAAACCATCGCCGTAGAGTCCAGTTTCTGTGTGCTTAAAAAGGATATCGGGTCGAAATGTAGAACAGTAAATAAATTAACACTTAAGAGTCCTAGTTTAAATCTATATAATAAAGTACGTCAGTGCAGATACAGAAAAACACTACGTACAGCACACCAATCAGTTGGATCTTAGCATGGCACTTTCGGGTAAGATATAAATATATGTATATAGTCAATGCTTATGTTAATTCTTCTTGAATGCTTTAAGCTCCGCTGTTAAGATTTAGATTTTTTATTTTTGCAAAAAAAAAACGTATGCTAATCCAGAGTGAGCGTTTCGGTCTGATCCAGGTGAACATCCATTAAAATGTTGTAAAAGATTTCCGCCAGTAGGCCCTGTTGAATATAAGAATAAAACAAACCATATACATTTACATGTACCATGTGATAACTGTACTCATGTAAGGTTTATGTTTAAAGCATTCTTTAAAAATGTGTTTTTATTCGATTAATAGCAAAAAACATTCCATACCGACTTTTTTTTATTAATCCCAAAGTGAGTGCTTTATACATGTACATACGTGACATTTGTCATATAGGCGAGGAGTCGTGTTCGAGTTCGCTATAAATAGCTCTGAATTAATTAAACCTCAAAGACAATTTTGACGAATAACGATTTGAGAAGACTTGTAGATTTGAGACTATTAATGCTGAAGATGCGTTTGAAATTAAGAAAAGGCAATGAATAAATTTGCAGACAGATGGATGGATATTTAACGATCATATTCCTCACAGTTTTACCTGACAAACAAACAACCATTTAAGCGTTAAAAACATGGCTTTTACATCTTTTAAACTACCCGAGAAGATAACAAGAAAGTGGTCGTCGCAAAGGCATGCATTAATTTTGTAATTAAATTGTTTTTCGTAAGCTTAATAAAACGATAGGGTCAATCACTTTTTGGTCTTACCGCACGTCTATTATAGACATTCACAGTTTGTTTTACATTATTTAATCAAACTTCTTTAGCGCGGTAACGACTTGACACCTTTATGGTATGTTTAATCCGATTATCAATGATTGCGCGAGCAAAATGTGTGACACCGCACGCGCTGTGCTGACTAGGTATTGTAATTTTCACGCCTCCGGCATCTTGAGAATTTGGACCGTCCGGTGTACTCAATGTATTTTACGTTGAAAATGACCAAATTCATGGAGATATCCGTTCGGTTTCCGGTTTTTAGAGAGTTCGGTTTATTCAAAAAAAAAATAAACAAAGAAATAGATGGAGAAAATACGGGACTAGCCCGACCGTTCGGAATCGGGAGAGTTCCGGTATTCAGAGAGTCCGGTATTGGCAGAGTCTACGGTACCTGTAAAAATAATAATTCACTATTCGTCTCAACATCCTTGAGTCTTGTTTACTAAATTGGTTTGGAGTGCTGGGTCCACACATTATGCAGGCTCAGGCACAGAAGGACCCCGTTAAAGTGGCCGTCTAACAGATAAAGCGTCGTATCGACGCGAAACGATATTTTGGGAAACTACGAGGATTGCTTATATAGCTAAAAAAATACATTCGCTGAAAACATAAGTGTGGGTGGTCGAGTGGTCTAGACGGGTGGCTTTTTACTCCAGGAATCCAGCGGTTAGTGGTTCGAGCCCTGTTGAGGGTTACTTTTTTCCTTTTTTTAAAATTGTATTCTTGTTGTTTTACTAGAGATTTTTAGTTCAAATGTTTAAATTTATCAATATAAAGCATTTAATGCAGGCGGGAGGGCGGAACAAGCTTGTCCGGGCCATAACTTTGTCGTTCATTGTGAGATTTTAAAATCAATTGGCACATTTGTTCACCATCATTAGACGGTGTGTCGCGCGAAAGAATTACATCGATATCTCCAAGGTCAAGGTCACACTTTGAGTTCAAAGGTCAAAATGGCCATAAATGAGCTTGTCCGGGCCATAACTATGTCATTCATTGTGAGATTTTAAAATCATTTGGCACATTTGTTTACCATCATTGGACGGTGCGTCGCACGAAAGAAATACGTCAATATCTCCAAGGTCAAGGTAGCCACGACTAAAAATAGATTTATTTTTAAACAAAGGGGGTTCATTATAAACAATCATTTATGTTTGATTTGTCTCTCTTTATCAGACTTTTTTTTCAAATTGAAAACCTGGTTTTGTGACAATTTTGTCCCTTGTTTTCACATATTTTAACATACGTTTGCACAGTTGAATCAGTCTATATAGAAACAACATTACCTGGTATTCTGAATATCAATCCGATATAAACTCATCAATATTAACTTGTTCGGGCCCGATTGCGTTCGTGTACAAATGATGTATTACCTGTTATTCATACTTGTAAGCAGTCTATGCTAGTAGTATAGATATCAATGATATATGTGTATCATTGAACGTGGATATGAAACTCTAAATTTGTGTGGTGAAACTTTTATTTGACCTAGGATATATTATATAAAATCTATATATTTATTGTAATTAAGTTTTATTTTCCTTTTGCTGTAATGACAAAAATTGAAATGACATATGCCTTTAAAATGTTTTTTTTTGTTAATCGAGGGAGACGACAACACTTGTTTGCTTATATTTTTTTTATTTAACTGGTTACACATTATTTACTGTTATGAATGCATATATAATGCATTTATGTATAAATATTTAACAAATGAGTAATGTTTTAGTAATATTTATGTTCGCTTGAGTGAAATCTTTTAATTGAATTGAATTTTTAATAAATTGTTCATTTTAATTATAAAAAACTGGGTGAAAACAATATGATGGTTGGTAATTTGGAATGTATGCGACTCTTTAATTATACGGTTATGTTTTCGTAAACTTTTATTTTGGGTTCGTAATACCATGGCAATAGGAAATATGCGAACAAAGAACAAAAAACCACAATTCAGAATTACTGTGACCCGGTATCTTAAGAAAAGAATGTATAGCACCTCAAGAAAAAGAATCGAACCCGGGCCCTTCTGAACGCTAAGCGGTCACCAAATCCATCAATTCACAGCGATAAAAAGTGAGAGTCTTGTAAAGGGCTTGGTCAAATATGGAGATGCATTTAGTATAATCAATGGATGCCTTTTGTTTTTCGACCAATTGGACGACATGTTGGAAAGAACTTGGGAGTAAATATTCTATTATGCTTTTATTTCTGTTATTCTATCCGTTATAAAAAATCGCTCTCAGAATATATTGCCCATCACAAACAAAAGCCGTCAAAAGTATTTATAGCGACTACAGGTACTTATCGCCCCTTTGGTGCAAAAAGGTACCGTGTGACATAACAATTAAATACAACATGGTTCCTTTTTTCACCAATGGGGGTTATATTGACCATAAATAAATAGGTACCCGGGTACATCTTATGTAAGGGTCAGGCAGCGTAGCTCATTCTCCACTACCTCTAATCAAGTAGCTAGGGTGCTTGTCAGGTACTCTAATAAATATGTGCACATTGACTTAAAAACCTATCTTATTTAAGGAAAGTGTGAGTATATTAACTGATCGCTGTGACATGACTGAAAGACCTTTGAATGTGACGAAAATTAGAATTAAAACAATAATAATCAATAATGACCGGTTGTTCATTGCAAGGTTTGGCACTTGAATAGTAACACACACTTGAGTCTCGCTCTCGGAAAAGGGGGCTTAATGCGTGGTTTTAATTGTTGCCCCAGATTAGCAGGTGCTGACTGCACAGACTAATCAGGGACGACACTTTACGCACATGCCTTAAGCCCCGTTTGCCAAGAACGCGGCTAAATTCTGAGCTGGCTTCTTACAGGACGTACAGCATTCGTGGCGGGTGGAAGCGGCACAGTAGGGTCAGGTATCGTGCGCAGCTTCCTGCAACAAGGGGCCAAGGTAAGCCTGCAGTCAGCTTCCTGTGACAAAGGACCAAGGTAAGCATTCAGTCAGCTTCCTGCAATAAGGACCAAGGTTTTCTTCAATCAGCTTCCCGCAACAAGGCGCCTAGGTATGTCTTCAGTCAATCGCGCTTTCTTAGGCAAGAGATAATAATTTTTTTTTGTATTTTACCAAAACGATGTTGCTGAGTGGAGTTTTGGTTGGGAATGATTGTCTGTTAAATGCTGGAGGAACGTATTGCATATAAAAGAATATGGATCACATAACTATAAACCAACTTTTTATCCATGGTTCCGCTCGTCTACGCCAAAGAAAATCAGTATGGTCCTTGTCTCGTGATCTTTGTCGCCGAGAGTAGTTTCGCTCTCTAAGCCTCTCTCAATAGGCACCATGGTTTGTCCATGAGTTTGCCAAGCAGTTCTGGGACAGGCCACACATGCTAGTGGCCATGGACAACAAGGGCTGTGCTGAAGTTTTTCCCTTGAAACTTGCACACATTATACGTGACTATTCAGAATCAAATATGTGCATCAGATCGGAAATGTTTGGAAGCTTTTGAGAAATCCATGTCCCATACTGATGGGCCAACTGATCAGGGTAATGATACGAGAAAACCAGTTGTAATCGTGTGAAGTGAAATCAAATAAATTGAGCAATATTGAATATAAGTCGGCAAACAATATTTGTGTATATAACATGTGGTCGTATGCAAAGTTTTAAGATCGATATTACCCTGTAAATGGTGCATTATAATCTCTCGCTTAAGTTCAGCGAGTAGATCTATAGCGTTTCAGATTAAAGCAAACACCCGGTACATTCTCGTTGAGATGAAGGTCTACATGTCAAATTAATTTATTTTATAGTGTCAATAAACACATATCTTGACATGCAATTATTATTCTTACCCAAATGTTTATGTTTGTGTGAACCCCTTTGAGAAATATTTCAAATGAAATCATGCTGCATTTCAAACATACAAAGCTTGCATGATCGTTTCATTCTGTGTCCGTCATCATGTTGATTTAACCTTCTGATCCATGATGTATATTTCGCTGACACGGTGACACCGTTCCTTCTTACACAATGACGTCATTTCCGCGATTTCTTGCAGGTGGCCGTCAGCTCACGGGTCCTTGCAAATCTGAATGATCTAAAAGCGAAAATCGAACCTAAGCTGCAAAAGAATCTCATTCTAATTGAGGTACGATATTCTCTTTCCAATGATCGTTGTGTGCCACAAACAAGTTACACAAACATAGTGACCAATTGGAAAGTATCGGTTACATAAATTCTAAATCAATGTATTTGATTACATTTTGTAAATATCAACTATAGGCTGCATTTGTGGCTCAATCTTTATGAAACTTGGTGAGAACATTTGCGCAATGTATTTCTCGACTAAGTTCGAAAAAGGCTCAGTTAGAGTAAACAACAAGTTCATCGGGACATCGGGCCATTGTATGGATTCATTAGGTCAATAAATCAGGCATTTTCGTTGTATTTTAAATTTCTATTATAATCCGATATAAGACATTCGAATTAACTTTTGAGAGCATTCAATTTCGTGGTTGATCTGACCCACGAACATTATTGTCCAACGAATATTATTATTTTCACTGTATTTGACTGCATTCGTTTGATAAGATGTCCATTACAAGCAAATTCATTTCATAGATGGTTCATAGATGGGGGAATTTGATTGATGGAGGGTATTTGATTGATGGGATGTATTTGATTGATGGAGGGTATTTGGTTAATGGTGGGTATTCGATTGATGGGGGGTATTTGATTTATGTGGGGTATTTGATTGATAGAGGGTATTTGATTGATGGAGGGTATTTGATTGATGGAGGGTATTTGGTTAATGGTGGGTATTTGATTGATGGGTGGGGGGGGTATTTGATTTATGTGGGGTATTTGATTGATATAGGGTACTTGATTGATGGAGGGTATTTGGTTGATGGTTGGTATTTGATTAATGGAGGGTATTTGATTGATGGTAGGTATTTGATTGATGGGAGTATTTGATATTTGATTGATAGGGGTATTTGATTGTTGGGGGTAGTTGATTGATGGTGGGTATTTGATTGTTGGGGGTATTTGATTGATATGGGGTATTTGATTGATGTGAGGTATTTGATTGATGGAGGGTATTTGATTGATGTGAGGTATTTGATTGATGTGAGGTATTGATTGATGTGAGGTATTTGATTGATGTGAGGTTTTTGATTGCTATGGGGTATTTGATTGATGTGAGGTATTTGATTGATGGAGAGTATTTGATTGATGTGAGGTATTTGAATGATGGAGGGTATTTGATTGATGGAGGGTATTTGGATAGTGGGGCTTTCAGAGTTCATTTTATTTCAGGCAAATGCTGCCACAGAGGCAGGGGCACACAAGATTCTCCAGCAGTTGGAGGGACAGGGCGGGGTGCATCACGTGGTCTCCTCATTTGGGGCCTGGTGGGAAGTGAGTGGCATTGTTTGTCTACATATACACGACCTTGTTGTTTGACATTAAAAAAAAGACCTTGCTATGGGAAAACTGGGTTTAATGTATGTGCGTAAAGTGTCATCAGGGACCACACTTTCTGCCTAAACTAGATTTTCGAAAATGAGAGACTTTCTTTAAACGAAAAATACCATAACAGCTGAAAATTTCGTCCCTAATTATCCTGTACGGACTGCTCAGGCTTATCTTTGATGACACTTTACTCACATGAATTAAGCCCCGTTTTAACAGCACTTGTCATATTTCCTTTTTCTTTTGTCATGAACTGAAGCGTTAATACCAATTTACGTTTATGGTCGGCACAAACAAATAGGGTAAGGGGTAAGTCCGTTTAGTGGAAACACAAATTTAAGATATTCTCGCAACTGCACCATTGTGATTTCAATTATTCCTTATGCGAATACACTCTTGTAAGGTTCACACGCTTTTCTGAACTGTTTAATAGGAGGGTCCTCTTACTAGTAGGACGGTGGCTGAGTTCGATGCACACATTGACGAGCGTGCAAAGTCGCATTTCATCGTCGCCAAGACCTTCCTACCAGTGCTTGCTAAGCATGAAGGTACGAGGGCAAAGAAAGATCTTATTAAAAGTTAAAGTTATTACTGAATTTAGTCTCGAAAATGGTTGCTCCCCATGTCCTTGCTAATCCAATCCTGACCCCGATAAAAGAACTTCGTTAAAAATGAGCTTATCTAATGTTCAAATACTGGCTCCTATGATGGAACTTAATTAAGCATTGAGCTTACAGGTATGTTCATATCCTGACTCCAATAAAGGAACTTCATGATGAATTGAGCTAGTATTCCAATCCCGAACCTAATTCAAGCTACATGTATTCTCGGTAATATTGTTTTTGAATCTATAGGGATGGATTGGACTTGACACAATTTACTTAAACGTTAAACAGTGATGAGACTTTAATTTTTCTATCTATTTCCTTGCAGGCTCTTCCTATATGTTCATTACGGGCATGTTTGGGGAGAGCTGTTCCATGGCCGATGCGTCCATGCTGGCGATAGCGGGTGCATGTGTTTATGGGATTGCGCAGGCTGCACTGGCTGAGTTCCAGGGCTCGAAAGTCACTATAAATGAGATGCGTATTGGCCTCATGGTACAGCCTAAGGTAATTATAGGATGGGCTCTCAAAATATTGAACTGATGCAGAAATGCGTTCCAAATGGCATCTTACCAATCAGAATACATAAACTAGCATTTGCATTATGTAAATAATTATGGTTTGGGTATAAAATTAATTGTATAATGCAATTGTAATCGTATGTTTAGTTAATTGAGGCCTACATACAGGTGGTAGTACATTGAGGAATGCAGTTTGTTCAGGCAGACAAAACTTGTTTGCTACCGCTGACCTGACCGAGTTCACTTTTTAAGAGTTTTAGCTTATTTTTGCTACTTGATCATTCTAATTTAATGAATTTGTATATCCTTATTCAGTGAGAAATGACTTATATATAGTAAAAAAATAAGAATGTTTTTAAATGTTTGACAGACTTACCGATCATGTTTTTGATTTTTTTTTGCAAAGGACCAATCTACATTAACCCCTTGCCCTTGCCGTATTAGAGATTTTTAAGTTATATATTATACAAGTCTTTATAAATAATAAGATGAATGGAGAGTGCTATGTTTCCACTCAAGGGAGGGGGGGGGGCTATTTTAATAAACGTTGTACAAGACCTCTATAGGATTTATCATACCAAATACCAAAGCTCTGGGAATTGTGTTTACAGAGAATATGACCAGAAGGCAATGTTATACTCAAACCCAGTTCAACCCTGAATCTAGCAGTTATCATGTGTGCTTAAAAACAGCAAACAGTATGTATCCCATCATTAGCTTTAGTTTGCGATAACGAATCATGATGATTCTTGGGATATAGGGGACATGACTTTGGATTGTTTTTCGGGCATGTCAAGTAAAGGTGAAGACCACTGTTACTGAAGTAGAAAAGGGCGTAGTCTCATACTCAATAACTTGAGAGTGGATGGATGCATTGCAATGAAAGTCTGTGCATGGATTGATTACAAGCATACAACGCTTTGGAATGCATTTGGCTATAGTAAGATCAAGGTCATGTACTAAAATATAAATAGGATTTCTTTTAAATAAGTCAAGTTATATTAAAGAAACTTAAGCTGAGGTAATGCACTGAAATTTTGTGAATAGGCTGTTTTTAAGCAAGGGAGTCCATTTGGGCCAAGTCATTTTCAGGTTAAGGTAATTGTTAGTAACAATAGAAATGGTAGCTTTCAAAACATGGCTTGGTTTCCATATGGGATCAGGTGGGTTAAAAATCAAGGTCACTGTTTCAGATAATAAATCGAATTGTTGCCTCTTTATTACTTTTGAGTTATGTGGTTATTTTAAAATTGTGTATGTTGGTAGCTTACATGCACATCTAGCTTGGGATAGCATGTGTAACCCTTTATCTTACTGGACCATTTTAAGTTCAAGGTCACTGTCTCTTAAAAATGAAATAAATCCATTAACTTGAGTTTTGACGTAAGTGTAATGGTGAAAATTTGTGTGCATGTTCTCACCCACATGCAGACTTAGCTTGAGATTGCACCATTATGCAAATTAATATCTTAAACATGAAAACCTTGTGTTGTGGTGTCAACAAGTTTTTGTAATATTATAGACACACATATTTTAATGAATGTTTATAAAATCGAGATATGTTAAGTAACCATTAAATGAGCCCTTTTTAAAAGATTAAAATTAAAAAAAATTCTGATAATACATTAGGCTTCTTTAAATATACAAAGTTGTTCTCCTTTTTCACTGACCATTTAAAGTGACACTCTTTTGTGATTTTAACAGACCATTTCACATTTTAGCTGACCATTTGAAAAGACAGTATTTCTTGTTTAAGCTGACCATTTATAGAAACTGTCATTGAAGTTGACAATTTAAAATTACAGTCTTTCTTGTTTAAGCGGACCATTGATAGTGATTTTATATTTTATATTTTAGCAGACCATTTAAAGAGACCGTCAATCGCGATTCGCGAAAAAAGAAAAGTTCTAAAATACCGTTTTTATGCCCCCGAAGGAAGGCATATAGTGATGGGACCGTCCGTCTGTCTGTCCTTCTGTCCTTCCTTGACAATTTGCGTTTAGGTTTCACGTTTAGGTTTAGAAAAATGCTCATAACTTCTATGTCCCTTCACATAGCAACTTGATATTTGGCATGCATTATCAAGGTCATCCTTCCAGGTCAAAGGTAAAAAAAAACATGCATCAAAGCGACGCAGAAGGAGGGCATTGTGTTTCTGACAAACACATTTCTTGTTTGTTTTTTTTTACTATTATTAGTTTATATTGATTACAATATCACGACTGGCATATTACATTACTTGAACAAAAGTTCATATTTTTAGTATATTCGGTAATAAACTTTAATAGGTGACATAACGATATACACGCTATAAATAACGCAAGTAGATTGACCATTTTATAGATAAAATATATACAATTCACTACGCATGCACAAGGTGCATTCCTGGGTTTACCACGTGACGATGATGATCAATCTACTTGCGTTATTTATAGCTAAATGGTTATTACCTGGTACCTGTACCCAGTAAAATATATTACCGAATAAACTGAAAATATAAAAACTTAACAACTTTTTTTAAGTAATGTAATATACCAGTCGTGATATATTTTAATCAATATAAACTTATAATTGTATTTTTTTAGAACTTCTTTTTTCGTCATTCGCGTTTGACGGTCCCTTTAAAGTGATAATCTTTCTTATTAGAAAAGACAGTCTTTAAGGTAACAGTCGTTTTTCGTTTAGTGGACCATTTCAAGTGGCAGTTTTGTTTTAAGAGACCAAAGACAGTTTTTCTTGTTTTAGCTGACCAAAGACGTCCCAGCACCACAAGTAGGCCATGATTCTGTCGGCGATCTGGTAATTTCACTGGCACAGTCTCGTACTCCCGGCGTGGTAAAGATTATAAGTCGTGATGACCTGAAATCAAGGCTTGGTAAGAATGCTGCAAAGTATGGGTTTTAGAACCTTACGACGTGGAACCGGAAGTAATCCATCTAGAAAAACCGCCTCACATGCTCATATTAAACCATGTCGCCAGTATGCACCAAACGATGATGGTCAATCAACTATTTTAGTTCTTACATATGTTTTTTATCAATTAGTTTTTTCCTTGTCATTTCTTAAACCTTCTATGTAAACCTTATAAGAAATATAAACATGTGTACAAAATATAAAACAAACAAAATGACGGAACAATTTATGTTGTGATGGAAGTTATTACTGCTTTCCTGAGGACTTGTCTTCATGCTTACATGTACTAGTCATAGCACGGGATATGGACATGTACTAGTCATAGCACGTGATATGGACATGTACTAATCATAGCACATGACACTCTTATACTCAAAAATGTTTGTATTAGCATATCTGCTAAAGTCGCTTTTATAGACTTTTTAGTAAAAATATTTTTTTTAAATACAGTTAAATACTTTAATTAACTGCAATTGTTGTATACATGGTTACCAGACTGAAACAACATCAATATAGAATATTAAAACTTGTGTGCTTATTATTAATATTTAGCAGCAAATGGTTACAACGTGATGGAAATGTTAATTGCAAATAATTGTGTCAGTTATATAAAAGTATTTAGAAAAAAAAAAGTTTCATGTATCAATATAAACTAGTTAACCCCCAAAAATGTTTTGTTATATTATACCTTACACTCAGACTACACTCAGACTAGAGTCTTGTTATATTATACCTTACACTCAGACTAGAGTCTTGTTATATTATACCTTACACTCAGACTAGAGTCTTGTTAAGTATACCTTACACTCAGACTAGATTTACTTTGGGCAGTTAACCTACACATATTGTGATTTTCTATTAAAAGCATGTGCAAGATTTTTTAATGACAGGTTACAATATATTGCTGAGATTGTTATAGTTACACTAACACAATTTTACTTTCACATTTTGGCAAGCATAATATAAAAATAACTCGCAAAACTATTTTACTCGCAATTTGCGAGTGCCAAATTAGAGCCCTAAGTTGTCCTAGCATGCTTGAACATACGAGCTTAGCCTTCAATTTGACATTTTGGAAATCTTACTCCTTTATATCAATACCAGAAGAAGATCATCAAGATCAATTGAACAAAGTGCCTTGTCTATGCAATTGGTATTGCTATCAATGTTTTGTATGTATGACATAGTTTTGGTCTATTTGCATCAAGCTACATGCACATACGATCTAGTTAATACATAGATGATTTGCAGATACATTATTAGCAATAAAAGCTTAAGAATTTGTCACACAAGTAATTAATGTACGTTGAATAAATTGCAATAACATTACCTACCTAAATGTTTTGATTGTTTTGTAATAAAGATATCAAATTGGTAGATATTTTGTCCTCATATTTTACTGTTATAATATTTCATATATAAAGAAATGTTTATGTTTCACAGATACAAGAAATATAAATGTTTTCGAAGATATAAGAAATATCATAAAAACCAAAAACAAGAAACAGACACACCTTTTTTACTGCATATTATCAAATTTATTTATCAGAATAAACGTGTTTTTCTCATATAAAACACCGTCGTACACAACTGTTTCAGAGCTTGTCACAGTATTGAGGAAAAAAAACACATAAGCATGACGTGAAAAGTCACACTAAGAAGAAATCTGTGAGAATCATTGAATGGAAATTATAAGTTTAAGAAAAGTGTATAGTTTCAGCCATTTAACACAAATACAATTTGCACAAATTCATAACATATGAAACTATGCATAAAATTGAGTTTTTGTCATTTAAAAGTTTAGTAGGTACATGTATTTGTCTTAAATATGCTGCAATTGAGAAAATAATCACCACTTCGGAATGGTCGATTACCATACATTTCTTTTCACTGATTCATATGTTTTTAACTATTACGCAAATATTATGTCAAATAGCAAACACCATATCTAAAACTCAGAATTGTCAGAATATAAAAATTGAAATAAAACAACATTTTAAATTGTAAACAGGTATAATTTGTAACCGGGCAAATAAACTTAATTTAAGAAATATTTTAATTGTTTTTAAATGTGAAATCATGATAACAAAAGTCAACACACTTTTTCAAAACATATATATACTGCATGAGGCAACAGTGAATAAATAGATAAAATTTCACGCAGCCATAACAACAAACTTTATAACAAATATCTTATGTTCCACTTATACATACATGTATGCATGAAAAAACATTGCACCATGGCTAAAAAATGAACACATGCACACTTTAATAAATAAATAAAGATAATTCAATACAAACCGAGAAAGATATTATAAGCATGCCAATGTTCTAATTAATTTCAAGCTACAGTTTTTTGTATTGTTGAAAAATGTAATTGTAAGAAGTAACTAACAAAAAAAGTAATAATTGGAGTAGATTTAGAATAATTATAACAAGAGCACCGCATAACGGGTGCCACGCTCGGCTGCGAAAGCTTGTCAGATTATTTTTTTAGAGGTCACAGTGACCTTGACTATTGACCTTGTGACCCAAAAATGGGAGTGGCGTGTAGAACTCATCAAGGTGCATCTACATATGACAGTTGTATGTGGAAGGACTTTGATTTTAGAGCCATTGTTAAAAACCTTTACAAACCTTGACACGGACGGCGGACACGACGAGCTGGCTCCGAAAACAGCCGAGCTAATAAGGGCATTTGAAGTAAGTTGTTTGAAAGTACATGATGAATGATAAAGTTAAAGTCTGGACAAGCTGTTATGGCTTAATGCGGCAGTGTACCTTAAAGTGTGACCTTGAACTTCGAGGTATGGAGATGTGTGTCACATACCAAACAGTCTACTAGTGGTGGTCATGTGTGATCAGTTATTTAAAAACTGTATGATGTATGAATGATTTACATGCCAGCATCAGTTATTTGAAAAACTATGATGTATGAATGAGTTATATGCCAGTCAAGTTTAACAACTGTATGATGTATGAATGAGTTACATGCCAGTCAAATTTAACAACTGTACGATGTATGAATGAGTTACATGACAGTCAAGTTTAACAACTCTATGATGTGTGAATGAGTTTCATGCCAGTCAAGTTTAACACCTGTATGATGTATAGATGAGTTACATGCCAGTCAAGTTTAACAACTGCATGTTGTATGAATGAGTTACGTGCCAGTCAAGCTGTTTCAGGGCCGAGTTTGACCTTTAATATCCAAGTATGGTCTGGTGTTACATGCGACACTGTCTCAGGATGGTACTTTTTAAGTTGTTGTAAATTGCATTATGAATTATCAGTTTGAGTACTTACAATCCATCTATGACCAATTTTAAAATTCACCCTTTGACCTCTAGTTGTGATGACTGCACAGACAAATCTGGGAAGCAACCCTACAAACTTGCATTTAAGCCCATTTTCCCAGAGCAAGGCTTATGTTTTCATTTATCATACTGATTCTTGAATATGTACTTGTTTCAAACAATCAAGCACTGATTAACTTTATATGAAATAGTCTTAATTTTAAGAAAGTGTTTCTCAAGTAAATTTGTAAAAACAGGTCAAAATTTGAAGAATGTAATCCCTGAAAAAAATCAAGTACAAAATAGTCCCATCTTTAATATACACTACAACAAGCACTTTGTGTAAATAACCAAGCACATAATTACATTTCAAGAGTAATGACAAATGGAAAGCACTACAAAATAAGATAAGAAAATCACCATGAGACAAAAATCATTAGTATTGGAATGATTAACATATTCGCTAGTATTCCAGAACATTTCTCAAACTGTCAACATGATTCAGTTTCAAAGCTTTTCATGTATGCTTTCTATAATTTATAGGGAAATATCTTTGATATTAAATGGTATGTAGTGAAAATAAGAACAGTGCAAATTATCAATCATTTGCCTTGCGGAAGGACGTCATGTTGTCAATGCGTTATTATCAAGCAAAATTCTCCATTAAACCTTAAAAATGTTTACAAACAATAAAAAATAAAAACTTCATCTGTAGTCCCATCGGTTGTCAGTTGAAAGCCTGCCTGCCTATTTATGTCCTCGAATGACCTGTCAATGTCTGTCTGGCTTAGACTGTATTTAATAAATTGTCAATTTTACTTATGAAATCACCAAAATAAAGAAAAAAAACATACTCATAGACGTTTATTAAATCATGAACAATCATTCTTTATTTTGAAACACAGACAAGTATATAAAACTCAACAAGAAAAAAAGAGCAAAACGTTTTTATTGCGCGTCAATATGTTCTATGACAAATGTTCCCATGTGTCTTTTACGTTTTTAATAGACTGCTGTCCATATTTCTGAAGAACAGTATCATCGTGGATAAATGCATCATGGTCCGCTTTATCATCCCTGTAGTGATGAACACTTGCCACATGAGGAGAAACGAATAATGCGCGCGCACCATTACCGAAAAACGGTACTTCATGAATCATCAGTACATTCACTTTAGACGTCCGTACAATGTATTTAGATCGTTGATTATGAGGCCATATTTTTACGTCATGCACGCTTGTGAGCAACGTCGATAGCTTGTACTCCTCAGCCAAAGGTTTATTTGGAAAATCATTTTCTCTGCTCGATACGTCCTTTCGGTAAAAAAAACGTTACGAAAAACGAAAGCTATTTCTGAAGAATGAGCGATTACATAAAACCAGGTTTTGGCATTATATCGGGATTATATATTCGTCTAAATCTACGTTCACACGGAATATCGAATCGTGTTTACTGCGATAGAGACAGTCGTTGATCGCTGCTACCTGTCCGAAATAATTTACCTCTTCTACTGGAATTGACCATTGAACAACTTCAGTTATGTTTCGTTTAGTGAACAGATCTAAAATGGCCCGAATGTTTGCAGATTATGAGTAATTATAAACGACGAAATTCTCTGCACCAAGCAGTAGAATCAGCTCAATCCAGCGCACCAGAGCGTAAGAGTCGTTAAAGTTGTTGCGTAGAGGCATAAGACACACGGTCAATCTGCGTTTATATGTTTTGGGTATTTCCATGGACTTAACAGCGATGCGATAAGAAGGTTCACGGCATGGAGTTTCAACCGCGAACACGTATGCCGGTTTCTTCCCAAGTGGTGAAAAACATTTAAAACGAACAGAGGTTTACCTGGAACAAAAATGGTCTGTAATATTGTACAAAAAGCATTATATATTTAAATTATCGTGTAATACTTGTGTATAAACTACAAACCAGTTCTGTAATCAAGTATACGTAAAATAAAACTTCTGAAACATAATAAAAGCGAAATTCCATTAGCTAATCTTTTCTGTCATGCGATTGACCAACTATTGGTTAACATTCGCATTTTTAGTCATTTGATTTTTACAAGCTAAATTTTGTCGCCAAAATGAGTAAAGTAGATAACTTTTTTGCGGCGAATTATACGAATATAAATTCAAAGTGTTGAACGTAAATTAAGTAATTAAATTTCGTATGTATTATACAAATTCTTGCAGGAAAACAACTCATAATAATATTTATATAGCTAAATATGAATAAGCGATAAAGGTTCATATTTTACCTTCTTTCGTGAGATTCGCCATATGCATTATTGACGACCATCTTACTTTCTCTAAACACGTGACTGTTCACGTGACCTCGCCCAGTGCCGGTGGCATACCACAGTTGACACGTGTAGCGCAATATAATACCTGAAAGTTTTAACCCAATCAGAAGAACGCTGTTAGTTTCAGCGTCATAGAAGGCGGAGAATACGTATGCGTTCATACTTTGATCGACCGGCAACCAAGCGTGTTCCTGAACTTTTTCTTGACAGAAAACAATTCTATTCAAGCATTCGCTCATAATCTTAACGTCTGTCTCTTACACTGAAGAATACTTTATGTTTAATTCATAACGGGTCGCATTCGAAATCGTCAGATTTGCGGCGTTAACTTGCAAAATTCGCCAAAACCATGACCTCCATATGTATATTTCGCAGCAACACATCAACAGAAATAACATACACACCGCGTGCACAAATCTCATTGAAAATTTGCACTGTCTGATCATGTTCGTGTTCTATCTTTTCTCACAAATTGTCACAATTCCATAAGAGCAATCTTGTTATATCTGAGAAGCTCACATTGGCTATGATAGCGAAGAAAGTGTAAATATTGTTACAATTATGTAGAGTTTGGTTACAACCTTCCAGACAACATCTTGACATTGATTTTACCGTTGAAACAGGTACACAGACGTTACGAAAACTAGTGTCTAAATTCCTATTGCACAGAGCGATCCTGTGAGTTGCACATGAAAGTGATGCTATATCGGAAAAATATTATCGAACGTCCTTAGGAAGTAAGAGACGGGCAAGTCGTCGAGAGCTCCGAGTGTGCCATGTTGACAAGGAATATCTGCATGTGTGTATTTATGAGTTCCCTAAATGTCGACGAATATACGACTGATTAAATGACACATAAATTAATTAATTTTCATTTTTCATATTACATTGTAGGCCCAGTGTTAGCTTTTGAAATAAATAACTCTATACCTCTTAATAAAGCAATTTCTTTGCTCTTTACATTGGAAATAGTGTGCAAAAGGTTATGGCATGGCAGCAGTTTAATGCGTGGAACAGTAAACAGTACTAAATTACTAATGTATGTTTGCAACTAGTTATTGTCAATAAATCAGACTATTTCTACGTCAAATGTTATGTTAAAAAATAGAATTATTATACTACATACAATATGTTATGCCAATGTCTTACGCATGGTCTCAACATGCAAGTAATCTATGTCTCTGTTTTAAACAGATTTCTTCGTCGCTTTAGTTTGTTTAACAAAACGCGGTCTAACGATTTTTGTGCAATTATATTTTAGTAAGGATTTTATTATTTGAAATATTTCATGCTCAAAGAGTACATTTGATGTAAAAGTTACAATATACATAACTAGTAGAAATCGTGGACAGATCTGACATCTTTCACTAAATATAAAATAACGTACACCAGCTCATAAACGAAAATTACTGATTTTAATACTTGCGTTTCATTCAAACAACCATTAAAAGTGAACAAAATCAGATACGGTTGAAGTTCAATTTCTACAATAAATAATTGCAGGTTTAATAGTTTATTAACGTCTCGTCAATACACATGTTGTACAACTATATACACATACAAATCATTCATTATATTACAAGTGTATTGCTACGCTGTACGGAGTTATAAGAGACACGTCTCTATTTAAAACATGGGCAGTTAAAATACTTTACACAGAAAGAAATTAAATTTTGGACTAAAACATAAACTTGCATATCTAAGCATTCACACACACACACACACACCACACACACACACACACACACACACACACACACAACACACAACACACACAACACACACACACCACAACAACACCACACACACACACACACAAAAACACACACACACACAAAACACACACACACAACACACACCACACACACACAACACACCACACACACACACACACACACACACACACACAACACCACACACACACCACACAACACACAACACACACACACACACACACACATACACACACACACACACACACACACACACACACACATACACACACACACACAGACACACACAATACACACAACACACACAAACAACACACACACACAAACCACACACACACACACACACACAAACACACACACACACAACACACACAAACCAAACACACACAACACAACACACAAAAACCACACACAACCAACACACACACACACACACACAACACACACACACCACACACACACACACACACACACACACCCAACACACAATACACACACACACACACAGACACACACACACACATACACACACACACACACAGACACACACAACAATACACATCAACACACAGACACACACACACACACACACAACACACACACACACACACACCACACACACACACACACACACACACACACACACACAACACACCACACACACAACACACTACACACACTAACACACACACACACGACACACACAGATACACACACACACACACACACACACACACACACACACACACCACACACACAACACACAACACACACACACACACACACACACCACACACACACACACACACACACACACACACACTCACACACACACACACACACGCACACGCACACGCACACGCACACGCACACGCACACGCACACGCACACGCACCACACACACACACACACACACACACACATACACACAACCGGGGAAATGTGTTCTAAACCTACCAACCGGGGACCACCATTTCCACATATTCTAAAAAGCTGAATGTGGTAAAGAACAGACAAGTTTCGAACCTAAAATACGATTTTGACATAAAACTTATGATAAATAGGGTAATAAATCAAAGAACATTTTACATGCACACCGGGGAATTATGTGCGTACCAAATGAGGCACTGCGATGTGTGCCAACTGGGGAACGGTGTATACCAACAGGGGTACTAAGTGCGTACCAACTGTGGAACTTCAATGTGTACCAACAGGGGAATGGTGTATACCAACAGGGGAACTTAGTGCGTTCCAACTGTGGCACTTCAATGTGTTCCAACTGGGGAACGGTGTATACCAACAGGGGTACTATGTGCGTCCCAACCGTGGAACTTTAATGTGTGCCAACAGGGGAATTGTGTTAACCAAGAGAGGAACTTAAGCGCGCTATCACTGTGGAACTTCAATAATGTCCAACGGGGAACTTGCGTTTACCAACAGGGGTAATTGTGTGTAATCATTGTACCGTTGTTAATAGGACAATGGCGTGCACGTTCATGGATAATATTTAAGTTACTACAAAAATTAAAAGAATATGTATGAAACAATATTTAAATTAAATATGTTTATTATATGACCTTATATAAGTTCTACAAAAATGCCTCATTTGATTGACTCAAATATTATCCACATCAAAATAAGCATAAGAGACATAACGCAAATCAAACAATACATTTATGACTTTATTAGCTATAAGCCGACTACAAGCATGCAAGTGCTGCATTATACCATAACAATCATAGTGCAATTAATCAACAAATGAATACAATTCGTTCTTAAAACTAAAAAATAATGTTTTTTTTTCAGGCCACGCTATTTGTCGAACCGAATGAAGGAGAGGGGGGGGGCGGTTTATTTGTTTTATTCCTTATTCCATCAGAAAAAAATATTCACGATTTTCACGTACTTTGAAGTTTTTTATCCTAAAAGTAGAATTGCCCATATTCATGTAGATTGAGTAGTGTAAATTTACTTTGTCCTTACTCTGACATTATAATATAACTCATGCATATAATCCCCTGAAACCGGTAAACATCAGAAAATTCATTCACACGCATGGCAACTTCCACTTCACTTAAATTGTCTTAAATACATTTATTGCATTTTCGAAAATAATAAAATCTGTAACTTTAAACAATCATGAACTTTTCACAACAAATGTGGCGAGGCCTGAGAAACAAAATAGTTTAGTAAACTAGCAAAACGACTTGATAACAATGCATTTTGATGCGCCAGTGACTTAGTCTACGGCGGTAGGTCAATCTGAATAATGATCAGTTTTCATGTTATAATATATGAATTCCAATTTTACAACTGTGATACCATTACACATGTGCTTTATTAAAACAATACAGTATGCATGCACTTGTTTGAGTAGAGAATGCCAAAAACGGGTTAACGTTAATAATGAACTTACATTTAATTCTACCTGTCGAAATAACATATTATATTTTAAGGAAAATAGTCACTGACAATCGCTTCGTTTTCCCTTGCAAACCAAACACCTTTTTCAAGATTTGAATTATGTACTTTGTTCAAACTACCTTTATGTAAACCAACTTATGTACCTAATTTTTGCATAAAATATAATAGAAAGAGTGTATTTTAAGCACTGAAAATTTATGCCGATGTGTCAACCATATATTATTTATTGAAAATAATATAAAAGTTATACTTAATGTTGTTATACACGTATAATCACCGCTGACTTTGACAGCATTATCATTATATAAAAACACTAATAATTACATATGAACCAAAGCAAACACTTATCAAACACGTAGTTTAATATTATTTTAAATCACTTACATTATAGTATATATACTTACTGGGGAGTGCACATGTGGATCAATTATTAGACCCTTGTTGGTGCCAACTTAAAAATAATATGTTCCAACAGGAAAATTATAACAGTGTGACTCAATTCTGAATATACCGCACCAAATCGAACAAGATCAATTTCGCATACATGTCAAAACACCTAATTACATTCCAGATGGCAGATAACATGGTTAACATAATGATTAATCACTTAAAACAACCGACATCATAGCATAATATCGCAAAGTGTATAAACATGATTAATTATTAGCTTTGTGCATGCATTTACATACCACATATAAATGTATGTTTCAAATATGTTTTGTTGTAGGTAATCTACAGCTTGTTCAAGTGTGTGTATATGCAGAGTATTCGAAAAAAACAACAAGTAAATAGCTTGTGTTAGAATGCATAAAAGAGGTCAGTCGCAAACGCGATACATAGTTTTAACAATATCTTAGTCTGGGAAATGGGTATGTTAATTGATCTTTAGCCATAAATGAGACAAAACATAACTAAATCTGGCATCTTAGTAATTTTCATCGTCGTTGAATTATAAACTTCAAATAAAAACATGGGAAAAAATGCATAACTCCTCGCGAATTTTTGTAGAGCAAGCAATTTTGATATGAAAAAACATATAAACATACAAATTATATACACAAAGCAAATATGTGAATTGATAGTTAATGTGAATATCTACATGCAAAACAAATGCATAAAAGTAGTGTAGGAAATTATTGTAATATTTAACATTTATTTAATCAATTCTAGTGCGATATTTACGCAATCATTTACATATTGGTAAATTTTTACTGTAAAATAACTATTAAGTACTCAACTGCAAGTCAGACACCTGTCATTCAAAACAAATTTTGTAAAATTGACAAAATATTCATTTGTATTCTTCACATTGTAGCAGTAGTTTAGCAGTAGTTTTTTGTGTTATTTACATTTATCTTATTACATCTAAAAGTGTTTGTTTGTTATGCTTGAACAAAATGTTTGTTTCCATTTATCCGACTGATTTTTTTTGTGCCTTCTCTGAACGTTTAACCTTCTAGATTGATTTGTTATCATGTTTGCTATATTCATTCATATTCACCAAGTTTGGGGTAAAAAATAACTTGTATAATGAGTAACTCGTAGAAACTCGTAATAGAAAGTACAAAGAAACACTCTTTGGCCGAACTATATACCAATCCTAATTTGTTCGGCGATATGATTATGAACAAATATCGTTTTTGACTGAACCGTATTAATAAAACTTTCAAATACAATAAGAACACATTTATCGTTTTCGAAAAGAGTATATAGAGGAAGAAAACACACAAAACACGTGTGGCAACTTCATCCTTTAACGTATTCTCCTAAACGTGCATTATATGTGTAATATTTTTTAAGTTTAAAGTCCCCGTCGCTTTTTTGTTTCAATTAAATTTCTGCAAAAGTCTTTGACATTTTTCCAACTTCTGTTAGGAAGGTCATTCTCACTTTCAATACATGCAAGTATTTCTTTTTTCCCTGGTTATTTACCCATTATCAAAAAACGATCTAAAGGCCTGTGAACAGCTCCTTTTTCGTTTTCACTCCATTGCTTTTTGGCTGCTTGTTTTGTTCTCCTGGTATTTGAAGTACCCTTTTCTGTACATGGATAATAAAACACCATATGACGTCGCTAACTGCCATGTGTAAGATATTCATATTAAAGGGGCCTTTTCACAGATTTTGGCATTTTTTAACTTATTCATTAAATGCTTTATATTGATAAATGTAAACATTGGATCGTAAAAGCTCCAGTAAAAAATCAAGAAAAAAATTAAAAAAAGGAAAAGAACATTGCCCGGAGCAGGTTTCGAACCAGTGACCCCTGGAGTCCTGCCAGAGTCCTGTAGTAAAAACGCTTTAGCCTACTGAGCTATTCCGCCGAGTACACATTCGTGACGTATTTTATACCTTATATAAGCAATCTTCGTAGTTTCACAAAATTTAACGACAAAAACAGAACTCTCCAAATTATTCAATCGTTTCGCGTTGCAACGCTTTTTAATTTTTAGGTTTTAAAATCGTCAAAAGATGCATATAATGGCTATATTAGAGCATGGTTAATGTTCAGTATTACTGTTTCCTCACAAATATCATAACTAAAACGAAAACTTACGAATCTGAAACAACTTTTTTCAATTTTGTCAATTTACCAAAGCGTGAAAAGATCCCTTTAAATATATATAGTTCAGTACAATTTTTCATAGCAAAATTACGACAGAAGCTTTCAGGCACCTAATAATGATATCGATGCCACACGACAAATTTGGAAACATTATTTTGCCTAATGAATCAAACAATTACATGTAAGCAAATCATGTTCTAAGAAACATAAGAAACTTGGAGATACATAACTTAAATGCATCAACATGTGTATGCATACCTTTGTCTGTTATTTTTGATTACTGGAGCTGGGAAGCAGAGTTTCAAGGTCTTCAGTATTTCATTTTCTGATGATTCAGAAGAATATTGTTCATCTGTCGTGTAAATCACAAGATCAAAAATTATATATAGTTTATAATATAACAATGATGGAAACAACCGAAGCACACCAAATAAATATGCAGTTAGTGCATTGAAATTGAAAAATTAGAAGTAGCCAATGTAAACCTTACTGAGCACAAAATGAGTGTAGACTTTACATTCCACCTTACCTGATCGTCTCCGATAAAAAAGAATTGCCTTGCATAACACAAGTATATTTCAGAAAATGTTTGTAATTCTTTTAATCACTTTAGGTTATCAAGTTCGGCAATGAGCCCATTATTAACACTATACAAGTTTACTGTATGAATTTAACACTGAAAATGCGACATACCTTCAATACATACGTCGTCAACATCAATATCGTCTAGCGAATTGACAGAATTTCTGGTAATTTGTCAACTTTCCATCATCATGAGCAGCTTGCTGACTTTGGCAACCTGCATGGTTCCATCTGGTAATCTGTAGAATTCTCTATGTACCCGAATGTCGTGACCAAGAAATTTAGCTATAATGTCTAATTCATTGTCAGACAAGTTAAAAAGCAGAGTCATTGTGGCAATATGTTTCCTTAACTTTGTAGAACGAAGCCTTTCCGGAAGTTCAGCTCCACAGTCAATTGCAATCGAACGTAATACATCTGTCCCACGAATATGCGATGATGCAGATTTTGTTGGGAAAAGATATTTACTATTGAAACAGTTTGTTAGAGAATTTCTGCTGCGTATGAGGAGGTCGATATTTTCTTTCACCTGTCTTGGAAACAGTACTGCAGCTATTCGACCTCGTTTTGCAATAATCTCTGTATGGTAAAAATAACGGCACAGGTCTTTTTCCAGTTTTGTTAAACATCCATCTAATTCTCCATCGTCATTTGTCAATTTGTTTTTTGAATATTCTTCGACAATCATTTTTGACACCTCGCCTGATCGTCTACGATTAAACAGAATAGTTTGGCACAAGCAGATTTCAGACAACTTATGCCATGCTTGCCTTTTCTCGCAATCACTTGCTGATCCTTGTAAGGTATTTGCATGTGTTTCTGCTTCATGTCGTAAGTATTCAGACATTACTTTGACGTCATTTGCCAATGGCAACAGTCCTTTCTGACTGTTCTGCTTAGCCTCATGAAGTGTTCTTAAGGCATTGGAAGACACGTCATCCGTCCAATTAATTTCAAATAGTTTGGAAAGATCCTCAGCCCTTGTTTGCAGATCCCGGTTGTTTGTTTCGATTCCTTTCGAAATTAGAATTTTTAGACATTTCTGAAGCGTTGTGCCAATCTTTAAGGCTAATGATGGTGTAGCATAAGTATTGGTGTTTCCGTCGAAGCCTGCAACGTTTTTGCAAGATTGTGTAATAAATTTGAAAGCATCTGGATACATGAAATTCTCCAAAGACTTTTCAACATTGCCTGAACAAGATCGCATGTCTTTCAGCAATCTACCAACTTCTCTTAACTTCTGTCTAATATAATTTTGTTGCTCTTCATCATGGCCCCTTTTTGTACAGAGTTTTTCACCGAATGCAAGGATTGTAATATCACTTTTGACTATGCGACTTATTTCGTCGTTTCTCATGGACTCAATTACTCGTCTTAAAATAGTGCTTCCTTCTTTTGATTTTGGTAATAGCAGGCTGCTCTCTAAAGCGAGTCGTTTTCTTGATCCCGCTGCATTTGTAAACTTACATTTTTGATTGTGCCTCCACAGGATTTTCTTCGGGTAATACCCGTAACAGTAAGGATAAGGTCCATACTCGTCTGCAGCTAGGCGTTGATTGTGACGTTGTCTGTATGACAAAAACAGCTGTCCTTGGCCATCTCGCAATACTTTAACATTATGGAGGTGGTTCCCAACGTTCCTTATTTTGTCATACATTTTTTTTAATTTTCTGCTGAATTTTCCGTATTTAATAGATCTTTAACATCTTGCTCATCTTTATGCTGCGAAAGCAAATGTTTTTTTTAGTTTTGTTGGAGCCTTTTCGCAAAAAATGCAATAAAATCTCTTATCGTAATGTCTGTATTCACTGTTTTTGTTTGAGCGATGGTGATGTTGGTTTTGTGTGCCTCTGCGGATGATTCGTCGCGTTCACGAGATTGCAAGGATTCAACAGGAGGTAGTTTTGACGCTGTCTTCTTTTGAAATCTTTGAATGTTTGGTATGAGTTCGACAACTACCGACACATCTGACGATGCATCGTCTTCTTCCGGAATATAGTCTTTGTCATTGTCACTATTCTGTAAAATACAGTTGTTTTCCTGTGTGTGAGATCATATAAAAATATGAAAATATCACAACATCATAATTTGTTGTTGGTGAACTACATCCATAAAAAATGTGTAAGTGTAACATAACACTTACCAAAATGCATGTCTTAATTACAGTTCGATACTATAGCTTGAAAAAAATCTGAACTATATATAATCTTAGATAAAATGTTTAAATGTGTGTACTGTATTGCAATCACAAAATCGTAATAAGTTTACGTACATCTATATCCGATGATTCACTGTTCAACATTTTTCTGCAGCATCTTGTGAATTGTACTCTTGTGCAGTGTCGTTATGTTCTTTAGTTTCGGTACTCTGCAACACAATTCAATGAGACAATAATAGAGTAAGATTCATACATCCACGTTACTTAGTATCAGTTAAAATTGCAATTCTTTATTAGCAGCATTTTCAACTGATATCATCACTCATGTGGCTTTTTATTATGATGTAGAAAATCTAAGTGACATGAGAATTTTGTGTAAATGTTTGCAACCGATGGTATAATACAAGTTTACCTTCGTCCAAAATAGTTTACTTTTGCTTATCTTACATCACATGTTTTATTTTTTGCCGTTCACTGTCATTGGGGAAGATTGAAACAGATTGATAGCTTGTTTTGTCGACATAATAACAAACTGAAAAACACCCATAAAACATTTTTTTAAAGGTTGCATTTAAATTTCAATTTCAACAAAACGGTTTCAAATTTAACATATCTTTGATTATTCATCTTGAACGTATCAAGCTTTTTTAAAGATTGGCTGAATACACCGACGTAGCATGTCTTAACATATACCAGGTTGTTCCAAACATGTTATCAAAGTTCGAAAAAGTATACAAGGAATATTTTTTACAGATACTAATAAGACAAAATGTATGCACGGTATTGTACTTCTTTGGACAAATTTGTTGGAAGAAAAAAGAACTGGTGAACGGACTGTGGTTCACGGTAAATCCTGTATGTATTGTGCGGTGGTTGGTGTAAAATGAACTTTTCTTTTCTTACCCATGTCAGAATGTATCGTTTAGCAAAATATCGAGTAGACGCTATTGTATTTTTGTCGTTAAGATAAAATATCAACCAATGTCCATATGTAACACGCAAGTTAAATTTCCTAATGTCTCAGAGTTTCATACACAGTAATTGGCAGCATATAAGTCTTACACTGAAAATTAAAATTAATGATATTACACTTCTTGGATAAGCGATAATTAACGTTTTTGTGATTATGATGAAGTCGATGTTTATAAACTACAGTGGTCAATACACATGCGCACCAGTTTCATTGACAGGTGTAAATTCTAAATTCTTTGTGTATATGAAGATTTTGAAAGACAAGTAGTTCAAAGTCACTACAACTGGTAAACAATATTTTATTCTTTTAAAAATCGCATAACGTGTGCTATAACATGTTAATATAATGATCATCGACGAACGTGTTATGTTAAACCCAAATTTCAATTAGCATTACCCGGAATAAATATTGGCACAATATAATTTAAGGCAAAATTACGCCCATTTCACTTAAGACTAAACCAAACCAGAAAATACGCCTTAGTAGCTTCGACATAGTGAAATGTTACAAACCGTCTCATCGACTTCTTCCGTGTGTACGGATGTTGTTTGTCCTGGTTCCTTGCTGTCCGTAGATCTAGTAGTCATTGTGTTGCCTATTCAAAACAACAATAAAAATTGGTATAACACATAATCTAGTCAGAATTAAAAAGTTCGTTATTCATGAACCCATTTAGTACAACACATTGACATAAATTCCTTGTTCACAAATTACATTTATTTCATGATATACATAATATGTATTTAGGCATGTGTAGTAATAACAAAATCACTGTGAAACATACCCATTTTTTTGTTCCGTGCATTTCTGAAAATGCAAATAACAAATACACATTATCAGACAGAACGCATTTTAAGTAGAGCTTGACGACGTTCAATGATAAAACATTTTAATTCACGGCTAAAAGGTATTTAACCAGAAAATACGCCTAAGTAGCTTCAACATAGTGAAATATTACAAACCGTCTCATTAACTTCTTCCGTGTGTACGGATGTTGTTTGTCCTGGTTTCTGCCTGTCCGTAGGTCTAGTAGTCATTGTGTTGCCTATTTAAAACAACAATAAAAATGGTATTACACATAATCTAGTCAGTGTTAAAAATTTCGTTAGTCATGAAACCATTAAGTACAGCGCATTGACATTAATTCCGTGTACAACATTTACAATAATTTCATGATGTTCATAATATGTATTTAGGCATGTGTAGTAATAACAAAATCACTGTGAAACATACTTTTTTTTGTTCCGTGCATTTCTGAAAATGCAAAAAACAAATACACAATATCAGACTGAACGCATTTCAAGTAGAGCTTGACGACGTTCAATGATAAAACATTTTAATTCACGGCTAAAAGGTATTTAACCAGAAAATACGCCATAGTAAGGCAAAATTACGCTCATTTCACTGAAGACAAAACCAACCAGAACATACGCCTTAGTAGCTTCGACCTTGCGAAATATTACAAACCGTCTCATTGACTTCTTCCGTGTGTATGGATGTTGTTTGTCCTGGTTCCTGGCTGTCCGTAGATCTAGTAGTCATTAAGTTGCCTATTCAAAACAACAATAAAAATTGGTATTACACATAATCTAGTCAGCGTAAGAAAGTTCGTTAGTTATGAAACCATTAAGTACAACGCATTTGTATTAATGCATGTATAGTAATAACAAAATCACTGTGAAACATACCCATTTTTTGCTCCGTGCATTTCTGAAAATTCAAATAACAAAAACACATTATCAGAAAGACCGCATTAAAGTAGAGCTTGACGACGTTCAATGATTAAACAATTTAATTCACGGCAAAAAGATATTTGAATTTCTGTATTTAAAATGAATAACTCATGAATGAACATGAATGTAATCATAAAACTGATTGGCTATATTTAAAAAAATTATAATTCAAAAGACATTTAAAGCTAATTTAAAATGTGATATTTGATAAATATCAGTGATAAATCCATCACAGATAACATCTTTACAATAGAATGTACCTTTCTCCATGGAAGTGTTGGTACTCCATAATCATATCGGAGTTCCTCGCCAATTGCAATGTCTCTGTCGGCGAAAGTGCATAGATGGGGAGTTTGGTTGACTTCAACTATTTTCATTACACAATTTTGTTTTGCGTCTCCATTTTCGGCATCATTTATCATTCGACCCTCATGAAATATATCGTTGGTAGCGTCAATGCTGAATAAGACATTTACATAAACACTTCTGATGCTTTATACTAAAATAACGCGCATGCCATATTTAATTATTATGGTGAAAAAAACTAAAGATAATTCTTCTTCTAATGGCGTGATTTAAACGTTTGATGTGCAAAGTGAAGATAATTTGTAGTTACCAGCAAGATTTGTCTCTGTATTTAAAAAAGTACATGAAGCTGCCTTGAACCTCCTTTTCATACTCCCTTTCTAATTGCCGTGCATGTTTTACTCGTGTTATCAGATCCCCTTTGTATTCGAGAAGAAAGTCTCCTTTTTTAAAAGGCTAAGTGGCAAAGAATCCTTCGCCTGAAATATTTATATTTGTAGACATTTTGTATTAATAATCATTTTGGTCATATAATTGAAGGCTAGATATAGGATCCAATAGTTTTTTTATTCATAAATAATCAATAAATCGTTATGCTACTTCCATACTTCTGCCAAGTATTAAGTAACCCAATAGTCCATGTTTGTATTCTTCATTTTAATGGAAAGGGGCTACGATGTTCTTTTTTAATTTCTAAACGACCTTTAACATAACCATATTCAAAACATTTATACCTATGACATCATTGACGTTTTTTACTTCAAAACCTGGTGGATCAACGTAATTCTGGCAGTACGCTCTTGCGAGATCAAGGGGACTTGGACCCTTTTGGCTACTAAATGTTAAAATGGAAATGTCGATGAGAAAAACAACAAGAGCTGTCAGAAGACAGCGCGATCGACTATTCAAGTGCTTGAAAGTGTAAAGTAAGCCATCATGGAAAAATTGTTCGTATTCAATAAGGTCAAGGTACTATAGTCATATTCTAACTGGAAGAGGACCATAATTGAAACATATTGATCGCTTATGTTTTAAAGAAGTGGTACATTATAGACGATTCTGAGTTCAGGTATGTTTTCCACAATCTATTGAACATTTGTAAAGACATAAAACAAACTAATAAGATTGTATTTAAAGTTTGATAGCAATAGCTTGGGTGGGATGGTTGGACGGTCTTAAAAAAAAATGTTTTTTTAACATGTTTAAAAAATGAGGAAAAACAAAAAAACTTTTTTTTGGGGGGGGGGGGGAGATTTCTAGGGTGGGGCGTGTGGGATGGTTTGGGTGAAGTCCATTGTAAGTGTTGTTTTGTCAAAGTATGAATCAAATCTGATCCTAAATAAAGAAGTTATGGCAATTTAATCAAAATTTATTAATTTGACCTTCAGATTCAAGGTCAAGGGTCAAGGTAAAATTCAACTTGACAGGTACAGTACCCTCATCATAGTAAGAACGTATTTGAAGTTTAAAAGCAATAGCCTTGATACTTTAGAAGTAAAGTCGATGTAAACACAAAATTTAACAAAATATTCAAAATTACTAAGTGGAAAAAGGGCCATAATTCTTACAAAATGCTTGTTACAGTTGTCTGCTCTTGTTTATAGATTGGGGTCATGTTGGTCAAGAAGTATGCAAAATATGAAAGCAATATGTCAAGGGACAATTAAAATATTTGAGGTGGTACGCAAACTTTAACAAAGAATTATTAATAATATGCATATTCGAAGTGGAAAAAGGGGCCATAATTCTTACAAAATGCTGTTTACAGTAGTCTGCTCTTGTTTATAGATTGGGGTCATGTTGGTAAAGAAGTATGCAAAATATGAAAGCAATATGTCAAGGGACAAAGAAAATATCTTAGGTGGTACCCAAACTTTAACATAGAATAACCAATAATATGCATATTCTAAGAGAAAAAGGGGCCATAATTCTTACAAAATGCTTGTTACAGTTGTCTGCTCTTGTTTATAGATTGGGGTCATGTTGGTAAAGAAGTATGCAAAATATAAAAGCAATATGTCAAGGGACATAGAAAATATTTGAGGTGGTGCGTAAAAAATATTTGAGGTGGTACGTAAACTTTAACAAAGATTTATCAATAATATGCATATTTTAAGTAGAAAAAAGGGCCATAATTCTTACAAGATGCTTGTTACAGTTGTCTTCTCTTGTTTATAGGTTAGGGTCATGTTGGTAAAGAAGTATGCAAAATATAAAAGCAATATGTCAAGGGACATAGACAATATTTGAGGTGGTACGCAAACTTTAAGTTAAAGTTTGCGTACCACCTCAAATATTGTCTATGTCCCTTGACATATTGCGTCAGCGTGAGCGTTAGCGTGAGCGTTGGAATGTTAAAGTTTAACATTCCAACGCTCACGCTCACGCTCAAGCTCACGCTAACGCTCACGCTAACGCCGACGCCGGGGTTAGTAGGATGGCTCCACTATATATATTTAGTCGAGCTAAAATCTGCCTAGAGCTCTACTTTGTTTAACGTATATTTATAAAATATATTCGTGAAATATGTACCGTAAAACAAGCTTTGTAATCAAATGATATTTATATAAATCGATCTTTAGAATTCGTCTTCCAGTATTACTTTAACGTTTACATAAAAGCGCTTTTTAATAGTAATGAAAAATTGTAAACATAAGTAAAAAACTAACCTTAGTTTAATGCGTTTGTTCGCTCAAAACTCCATTTTTCCAACTTACTTTCACTAAATGATATAAATAACGAGTGTATGATTTTTAAACAGCGCAACCGGGGAACTGTTATAAGCCTGGATACACACTCGATTGTAATATGGTCAAGATTTGTGTATATTTTGTGCATGCCACAAACCCGCTAATCGGGGAAGGCGTTGGATTTCTAATTTAAATTGACAGTTTGGTATTTCATACACGTAGATTAGAGATTTTCGCCTAAAACCAACCGGGAATTCCCCGGTTGGTAGGTGTTTCCCGGTTTGTTGGTGTGTATTCATACGATTTTCCCCGGTTGGTAGGTTTTACAAACTCACACACACACACACGCACGCACGCACGCACGCACGCACGCACGCACGCACGCACGCACGCACGCACGCACGCACGCACGCACGCACGCACGCACGCACGCACGCACGCACGCACACACACACACACACACACACACACACACACACACACACACACACACACACACACACACACACACACACACACACACACACACACACACACACACACGCACACACACACACACACACACACACACACACACATATATATATATATATATATATATATATATATATATATATATATACAGTGAGATTCCTATCAATTACATTTAGTTCTGTTAATGTTTTTTTTCGGTTTTTCTCTAACCAGATTGCTTTAAATAACATCTTTGTAAATGTATTCATGCTTATATATACATTATAAATTACGCATTCATTAAATTATCTTCTTTTTCCATAAATCTAAGGATACAAACGGAAGTGCGTCAGCTCTACTCCTAAAAGATATGCGGATTAGTCTTCACGTGCGCATATACTCCATTTTCAAAGAAAACCGAAGCCATTAGATTTTAATCAAGGGTGAGACTTGCTAGTGCGTATAAAGACGTGTAAGTCTGTACTTCAGACATCGATTTGCGCACGTGAAGAAAAAAAAATCGATTGTCACATCAGTATGGTCTTTAATAAAGTGATTTCCTTTGCAGGACGTGCGTATTTTTGTTGTAAATGCTTTGGAAAGAACAGCTAGGGAAATCATTTGCAATGTAAGTTCTTAACAACTATCACAACACCATATAACATTGTTGCGAATAATGCCATTGTATGTAAACCAATGTTCATGTCTAATTTGTATTGTGTGCGCATTCTTACCCTTGAGCTACAGATTTTGATTACTGGTCATAAAATGAGACTGGCTGCCATACAATGGCAAACATTTTTCAAAAGTTGCTGATACGTCACTCTTGTGTTAATATGACACTTTGATGCACAAGTCGTTTTTCATGTTATTTTGATGTGTATATGCCCAAGTATATTCTAAATGTTAATACGAAATTAGTTTTCAACGTACACAACAGTGTAAATGGGCCTTTACCGTGCGATACTAACAGATTTTTAACCAAACTAGTTTCGTTAACATGATAAAGTCACATATTTGCCGCATACAATTTGCATTAATTACAAAATTATATCAGCTAGATATTAGTGATAAAATGATTGTTTTCAAGTTTTAGAAGACAGACAAAGACTAAATAATAGCTTCAAATATTTGTCCTGCACTTCAATCATATCAAATAAACGGTGCGCCTTTATATGTGCCACAACTTTACGTAATGTTTTCATTATAATTATATGTTATATTGGCATACAAATTGGCAATCTATGGAAAACGGCTTGTTTGGATATTTACGGAAAAATATTCCAATGAGTTCTGGAAGGTTGGCGATGTAAACTGCACGAAAGAAGAAATGCAAAACACATTGGAAGGGGCGTTTTTCTGTAACACAGTAATTCATGATCCCTTTTCGGACGTGGGGATAGCGAATATTACATGTTAGTAGAAACCGTTTAGGTTACTGTCGATTATCGGCTATAAAATTATAGAACGCTTAACAAATTTAACAGAACAAGTTGAATCACACTCTCTTGTTTCTTATACAATAAATCAATGACCCGTTTGATTTATTTTGCAATTACTATATAAAGGAAGCTGTTGATAATGATATGGATTCGTATTCCAGAAGCATCTTAAGTCAATTTTATTCTTATCCTTAAATCAGGAAATTTTCTTAAGTGTTTTATTTCATATTGCAATAGATTGGCATCAATATATACATGTACATTTAAATAACAACATTATGCCAATTTTATTTTAGAAATACCAAAAAAACATGTGTTTCCTTATTTAGTAAAGAAATACAAAACATTGTTATTTTGAACTTAAGTAAAATTATTTAAGAAATGACGTAAGCTATTTCTGGAATACCACCCACGGTCAATATATTAGTTAAACTCAAGTAAATGTCGTTAGAACAGTTTTTTATGTATTGTTTTACATAGTACATATCAGATTTACATCCGCATTTATATACATGAGTTTGAGATTTAACTTGCCTCTCTTACACTTGATCGGTACTATTTAAGTGCAACATTTATGCTTCATTGTGGCATGTAAAAATGCTAAAGTCTGTTTATTACTATAAATTGTTTTTAATTATGGATGCAATGATGAACTGTATGATGTCATGTCACCAAAAAGAACATTCGATTGGCCATTAAAACACCGAAGCAAAATAAAAAGTATCAGGATTATTATAACGGAAAATTCAGTTAATCCTTTGATAAAACAATAGCATATGAAAACTCGACCATAAACAAAATTTCTTCTTCATTCTTTTGTTGTTTTCAATGATACAGACTCGAACCTTATCACATATATTGGCCATCGTGCTAATGTATCAACATCCGAGCAATTCAATTATGCCGTCGGCAAGTGTTACGAACATGTATGGGTTGCAGCCATGGCGCTGAACTGTTCTTATCACTTACTGGATAAATTTTATTATGGTAAGCTCCCTCAACACATCATGTTAATCAAAAGCATATATTTGAAACATGTGCATTCGAATGCAGTACTCTACCATATTGCAATCACATGATGTATTTTAAAATTGTATTTAAATATAATAGTTGACAGATGTGCTTTGAAAGCTTTATAATTGAAACTAATGTTACGTGAAGCTTAACAAATTGGTTGTTGAAAAATGGTTTATAATTATTAATGTCGAATGTTAAGTTTACATTTCGCGGTACAGTTCAAATATTAAAATAATACAGCTTCATTGTAATGTCACTTTCAGTTAATCAGATATTATTCAAATAATAACCGTGTTGAATTTGAAGATAAGTCTCCATCTCAATGTCAACTCACAATAAGGGGTCATATTTCAAATATTGGATGGGTGATAAAACAAGTGTCGTGGATAATTTTATATATCTGGTTTATTTGACTGAATGCACATAATTTAGAGAAGCATGTCCGAAATGAAGATTGCTTTAAATGAATGAGCAACCACTATGGCACTTAGGCATGAAATTTATATTGTCCATTTATGTATGCGAATGTGTGCGTACAGCGTATCCGTAAGCGTTAAAAATATGGTTGCCAGTTGATAGAAGAAAACAGTTCCATAGGCAATATAGTCATTAGTTACGTAACTTTATCTTGAAAATTTAATTGTAATTCAGCTTAATCCATTTCATATTTCTTTCAGAATACCCATATATATTGTGGGTACGTCGGAATATAATCACTGAATGCCTTGACGTGTTAGACTTTGTAGGGACGTCAGGTAAAATAAGGTTTGAAGAGGGGGCTGTAAATCCAGTTGTCTCATTGCAACGCATCCAAGGTAATGGAACATCATGCATATCTTCTTAAAGATACATTAGTTGTGTGAATGTAAGAAATCGGTATATTGTGTTGATGCTTGGGTATTTTGCTAGGTCAATACTATGATCATAATTCTCTCGAATAAACTTATTGCAAGTCAAACAATGTAATTTACGGCTTAAGTAACGTAACTTAAAATCGATAAGCTGACTTTGTGTTTACAGAAAGGTTTGAATCAGGTATATTGATTTGAAGATTTTAAAAGTTCGTATGATTGTATAGATTCAAATCCAAAAGTGGTGGCATATTATCAAGATTATGGCACGAATGCCCGTTATCAGTGGATAGATGGAGCACTTATTTGGAAAGGTAAGACTAATATGCATCTCTTAAACATTTCACGTATAACAAATAAGCAATACAACACCAACATTGTTGAAAGTATCTTATTATATAAAGTGCTTTCAGTAAAGTCTTGTTTTATATATAATATGTAACATATGAAATGACAAAGGAGATGCCTAGCTGATAAAGATTTTCTATTTAAATTTAGCCTTCAAATATTGTTTTGGTGAATGACATATTTAAATGAATCCGTGAACGATAATACGACCCGATAATTTGCTGTTGATGTTTTCAGATGGTATTGTCCCACTTGATTCCGCTCTCACAATTTACAAAGAGGAGTCCGTTCCTATGTCTTTATACATGACGATATGCGTATTAGCTGGTGTTGGAGTCATTATCAAAACCGCTTGCTTCGTTTTCAATGTTGTTTGGATAAACCACAGGTACAATGTGAACGGGTTAGGTTTTTGATAATTACAATTGGATGAAATACACATTTTAGGTATGGTTGAAACTTTGCCTTCTGTCCCTGCGTTACTTATACGTTTTGGTAAAATGATTTGAGTGTGTGTTCTGTGATAATCAATTTCTTCAAAACAGTGCAAATTATAAATAATTGTTTTCCATTTGGCACTTTCTATTAAACTCGTATGCCCTGATAATAAGTATTCCTTACCTATGATAGAAATTCCTTTCATGCGACCCTTTATATTTTGCAGAATCGTAAAAATGTCATCACCAAATATAAACAGCATTATACTTGTTGGTTGTCTACTACTGTACGCAACTATAGTTATCAAGACACTTGCAATGACAACAAAAGCACTGTGTGCGGTAAGCTATATGTATATATCTTATTTTTATAGAGAAATTCTGACAGCAGAAAGCATATTATCATATACTGGTTGTAAAGTATGTCCTGGTACTGCAAGCCGTGCAATCTTTTAATTTTAGTTATATATTTGAATCCTTTATGCAGCAATGATATGCCCTTTTAAAAATTAATTTGACATTTGCGTTGAGCATAGACGTTTTTCTTTTCATTCAGGTGCAATTGTTTTGCTTCTGGATAGGATTCGCAACTACCTTTGGTTCCATGCTTTCCAAGACATGGAGAATCTATAAAATTTTCACTAATAAACAAATGAAGGGAATGGTATGTCAAATAAAGAAACAGATTAATTACACAAATACATTTTTTACGATTTATATTATTTAAAGTATGGTTATTATGTCCATCTAAATGTTTTGATGACAAAATTTGCCATTAACTTTATAACTATATATTACCGGTATAACGACATTTATGGTTAATGCGTAAGCAATTTAATTCATACTGCTTAACATAAAATTGCTGTATTTCTATAGGTCATTCGGGACAAACATCTTCTGATCATCATCGGTATACTCGTCACCATGGACAAACTTGTGTTAGTTGTGTGGGAGATTTACTCACCGACTTGAGAGCAACAACAGGATGCAGAGAGTGTGTGTTTTAGTTTGATAAACCAAAGAACAATGTTATTATTTTGTCTAAAAATTTTGGTGACCACACACACAGGGGACAAAATGATCGTGTTTTACCGTGTTTGTGTTTCGGAGCACTCCAACTATTTCAACTGAACCCTTCAAATAGTTAATGGTGTTCTTCTTTTTGCCTTCGGGGCCTTCTTGGCATGGGAAACCAGACAAGTACGTCAAATTTGTCACCAATGTTTCATTTAATAATTTGCATCACACTGCAACTAGTTGATATGGATGAATGGAAATGTGCATGATTTATTCGTCACAACCTCATATATGATTTATTTTAAAATCACGTGTTCGAGTTTTTATCAATTTTGACTGGATTTTATCATGTCATTCAATTATTAATTCATTTAGAATGACTTTTTAAGTGGAGTTATGTCTAGAGTGAAATTGCTTGTTGATGCGCCCTCAACTTTTTGTTTCCACATGTGCACTGCCTAAATGTTCAGGTCAACACTAACAGTGTGAACATCTCTTAAATTAAGTGTTTGAAAATAGTTCATGGAAAAGGATCAGCCTTTTTGCAATGCAATATTTTGATTTACATTTCAATGCGTTATATGTTTAAACATGTGTTCAAAACAGTGAGATATTCAACAAAAGTATGATTACATCATATTTAGACAACTAAATATACACATTAGGTACACATAGACGCCCTAAACGATTCCAAGACGATCTGTATATGTTTGTACAACGTTGTCATTTTGAATGCAGTGGGGCTGTTTCTGTCACTGATGCTTAAGGACAAACCGATTGAACTGCATGGAGTCACATCCGTGTGCCTATTCACCGGCACTCTCGTCTCAGAGATGTTGATATTCATCCCAAAGGTTCAACTGCACTTAACATATGAAATCAGTAATTTAGTATTAAATGAATATTAATTATAATATTGTGATAGTTCTCCCAAAGGTACAAGTGCACTTAACAAATGAATTCAGGATTTTAGTAAAAAATGAATTTTAATTGTAATATTGAAAATAAATCCATTTAACTAGAGCAACATTATTATATGTAATTAGTTAACATATATATTGTGTGTCTTTTATTTTCATTGAGCAGATGTTTGATGTATACTGGAACCCCATGACAACCCCAAATCCTGCCTTAAATAATCTAGAATCCTCGACATCCGCGAACTGAACAGGATAACACACACTGAACAGACGACGAGATTGGATATACATTACACAATACAATTACCACAAGATTGGATTTTCTACGCAAATTGAACATACGACGATATCAGTTGGACAACGCAAATGAAACTAACGACAATATTAGATGGACAACACACATAGAACTTTCTGAGAGATTCGATTGTCATTACACACTGAACTTACGATGAGATTGGATTGACAACACAAGTTAAACATATGCCGAGATTGGATTGATAACAAAAATCGGACGCACGGCATAATTCTATTGAAACTACCAATTGAAAACCATTATAAATGTAATGCCCAGTTGTGTAATCGACTTTTCCTATATTGTACAACGATTATCAGAACATCAAATTAAATGATGCTATGAAGCTTGTTTAATCAAATACAAAATGTAGGTGATACTTGTTCGGTTTCATTTAATCAAGCTTCAGAATATTTAACTATGGTGCCCTGTTTCGTATCAAATCCCTGAAGAGTTAAACGGTAATGAAATTCTATTATCCTCAAATGCCATCTAATTTCAATTGTTGAGTTAATAGTAATAAATCTTGAATGCTTTCGTAATTATACTAGACCAAGTGTTAGGCTTGAGGCTGCTTCAAACTGGCTTGAACCCCCAATACTTCACACCGACCGTTGAAAGGCGGGGATCCCATTTTTATTATGAGTGTGTGTTTGGTGTACATTTGGATACTTTGTACATTTCATATTTTTAGGACCCCAAATATTTCGTTCCAGTAACACATATGTATATTTTAAAAAATTACGACAAGGCTGTGGACAAATGTTCTTTAATCGCGTTTATGAATTGTTGACACGGTGAATTGTATTACAGTTTTCGACTGTGATCCACAAACAAAGCACAGTTGTAGTCTTAAATATGTTAGTTAATGTATACCATTTTCACATTCAATTATGAAAGGAAGTCTCGGGTAGACGATCATAAATTGAGATAACGATAAGGTTTATTTGTTGTTTTCTGACATGATTCGAATATGAGTCGGTAAATTCAACGTTATGGACAAACATGTGTTAGGTCGATTCGGTGCTCTGTGTTCCGTCACACGGTTAAACATTTAGCAATCATTTCTTCCAGAAGTCTAGTTAGTGACACAGTGCACTGCGTTATGTACAGATCCCTGCTGATAAATGTCGCAATACCGTGAAGTACCTTATACGCATTGATACTTAATCCGTCAATTTTAAGAATCAACAAAGATGAATCAAGCAAACTTTTAAAGATGTAGCCGTTCGTTATTCGCTCACATAAAATTGTCTTATAAAACAAATAACGTATGATAATAGAGAATGTATGAAAACTAAAATCGATTTTAACGTGATGTAACACATACTACAAAAACTTAGTTATTTGACTGGAAAAATATGGTATTATACTTACTTATGAAAAACAGAATGGCATACGTGTACATCGGGCTAAAAGCAATCTAAGGAATGTGACTGTCGACATCTGTTAGATTTGGATATCTTCGTAATCGCATGAGACCATCATTTTACCCAAACACAACAGACTAAACAGTTGCATCCATTCGGATCTACGAAGAAGTTTCATTCTACCCGAACAACAATATCAACGTGGAAAGTTAATTATTTTCAGCTGAGAACACATAAATGAAATATCTAACCATGCGAGCTACATATTGTTGTGTCAATATCTAACAATTTCATCACCAATTAGGTACCGAAACCATATCGCTACTTGCCTTTTCTAATGCCGTGTCAAAACAAACGCTCGGCCGTCTTCGGCATTTATAGACGATACGTATTATTTCCTTCGCATAACATAGATCGTTATTTTTGTGCATTTAAAAATGTTATGTCATATAATCGTTTACAGTTAATTATATATTGCACTTAACGACTTATACAGTGTTATGCCACCATGTATAAGTCGCGTTGGTTAGGTAAAGCAGTGTTATATCCCAGGCGTCGCATATCGTGAGGTGCGATTAAACACAAACCAGCGCGACGTGTAAAAATTGTTAAAATAAATATCTAGAAAAATATTATAAATGCCAAGTAGGGCAAAACTAAATTAGCACACAATAACATTTTTGCTTCAATATGTTCAATAGTGTGTGCTGTATTTAGTATGAGGTTGTATGTTCAATAATAAAAATATTAAACTCATAAAAGTGCTGTTTTACTGTTACATCCAAAGTTCTGATCATTAATATTGACACCCTGCAAATATTATGAAATAAAATGTGATAATTTATTTCATGGAAATTCCTCTTATTGAAATGTTTAAAAAAAACATACCATCTCTGTTAATCAAAACCTTTTAACCTTCGGCTGCTGGTTATATTATGCTGATATTAAGGTGACTTTATTAAATAAAATATCAAATATTAATTCATTTCATCTGAATAAAGTTCTTAAAAACATTGATGTGAATTGTGAGTTCTTGTACGACAGTTATATCATGTAAATCCTTTAACAGTGCTATGAGTTATGCGTGTCATTTGTATTCACTTCTCATAAAATGTTTTAAAAAATCAGGTTACAAAAGGAGTGATTCGACCTATATTTGTTGGAAATCGATGCATTAGTATAGATTAAAAACTAATTCAAATTATGTATCCTGATGTTGATCATATGTTTCTGTAAACATACACAAATACTAAGAAAAATGTCAGAAAATGACATGTGAACATCATATGTTTCGCATATTTTTGAAAGCTCTGCATTCCATTACTTTTGTATTTGTAACGTCTATGATCTTGAAACAAAACTTACGAGGGAGGCGACGACACCGTGTAGCAAAACGGGCGTATCAGTTAAAAACTAACATACAACTATTAACCGTTTAAAGATATGCGTGTTCTTCATACGAAAATTCCGAAAAGGACGCAATTTTGTCAACGGCGACTAACATCAAGAACGTCTGTATCGCAGTGTTGTGAGCTATGATTATTATTCATCAATTGCACAACGTGTCACTGGCTGCTGTTTTCCACATTGCTTGTTGCTTGTTTAAACGATTACGTATTAATACTGGCTTTTAAAAGAACAATTTTTATCCCTTGAATCTAATGAAAGGTTTATAAAAGCATATACACCATAATAGACGTTTGATTACTTTTTTCTGCCACGGAACTCTGTTTTGCTATTTGCGCTATGATATTTGATTCATACTATACAAATTCAAAATGCTCCACATAATGACTATGTCAGTCTCAATGGCTTTTAATATAGCCATGGGATGTAGCATTAACAAGAGGGAAATCATATGAATTAATGCCCCGACAAGGCGTAGATGTCAATCATTCTTATCGGGTAATCCTGTATAACTATTAACAATATGCACAATATATCAATGTGTTGATAGATGGTATTACTTATCTAAGTGCAACGTGCGCATTATGATATTAAATGTATGGCATGGTTACACATAGGAATAAAATAAATAATGCGTCATATTTCAATCACATTCCAGTAACTTGTTTTTGCTGCTTGGAAAAGTTTTTTAATCAAAGTACTGACAGTTCTGGTGTGACGATGCTTTTGAAGAGGATGGATATAAAAGCATCAATTTAAGTTTATTTACATTTACATCACCACAATTGTGTATGTGGGTACGAAAATTTTGTGTACGAAAAAAAATTGGGTACGCAAATTTTGAGTACGTAAAAAATTATGCCAACAAAAAGATTTGGGTAGGAAAAAACATTTGAGTTGGAAAGAAAATTGGGTACGAAAAAATCATTGGGTACGAATAAAAATTTGGTACAAAAATTTTTGGGTACGAATTTTTTTTTGGAGGAACGGGGAAGTAGTACCCGTGGGGAATTTGACCCATAGTCTGGTTCCTAGCTTCGATTGTAAACATATGCGTTTGAAAACAAAGGGGAAGGTAACCCAGACTACTTGACCCATTCAGCTAAACTTGGAGGAGGGTTTCATTCTCGATCAAATCTAAAAATAAATACATTTAGGGTTTTCCCAGCGTCACAGCGTTTGAAGTGCCACCTGGCAGTTTTGTGTCTGGTTCCCGTCCCGAACCTCTCGATAAATCTGAAAGTGGACGGGAACCAAGCTGCCTTTACCTTTATCAATTATAATCAGCGAGGTATGCCGATTGAGAAATTTAGCTAACTCAATCTGCTGCGTCTACACTATGTTCCCGGCGACCACGGCAATCACGTTTCGGGCCACCGTGGAGAAAACGGGATGAACGTGAGGCAGCGTAGGGGAACGATATAGCCAAACGTGATACAACGGGGTTGCCGTGGTTGTCGTGCCAAAATTTTTAACTGTCAAAAAATTTGCCACGGCAGACACGGCGAAAATGAGGAAACGTGATAGAACTTTTTAAACGCAACAAAACTTGACAGTACGTAGCAGGCCGTTACAGAACCCGAAAAGGGTCCGTACTCTGACGTGAATCCTATTCATTCCCCAGTTTCTATCAAGTTTTGTCACGTTTTGTTACGTTTTGTCAAGATTAGCACGGCAACCTAGGATAATTGACAGCCGTTTTGCTACGTGTTTATTCCGACCCGTTACGGTGTGTTGCGTTTTGCAGGCAGTTGTGTTACGGCCAGTTGAGTTGTTGTACGATCTGACACGATTCGCGCGGTCTGAAGATGAGTATATAAAAGCCGTGCTATAAAGGAAACTTTCATGTCTGAACACTCGATCAATATAATGCCACCAAGAAAGCGCCGAATAAAGGCTACCCGCGCTGCAAATTACGCTCAAGTTGAGGAGCAACCTGAAAGTCCATGCCTACCACCGCAGGATCAAGAAGAACCCATTGCTCCTGTTGATCCGCTCCTTACAAACGAGGAAGAAGAAGCAGAAGGAGGAAATCTGCTAGGAAGAGGACATCCCCTAGGGTCATAACACATTTTACAGAAAAGAGCTCATAATTAACTTCCTCCAGCAAAATCCAATTATCGACTCAAAGAGGCTGACAGGTTACAAAGACGCCGCGGCCAAAGACAGGCTCTGGGTGGAGCAGGCCACAATAAAGAATGGAATGTCCTGAAATAACAGACGGCCAGATAAGATGCGTATTTACGTAAAATACGCATGGAAAAAAAGAAAATACGAATGACTTAAAAATTTTTGAGTAAAAAACTCATAGCTAAATTCGAATTACGCATCGTGTGCAATTTCAATGCATATTAGCCGTTTATACATGCATATAAATTCATGTAAAATGACTGGTTCTCGTCATTGTGTCCACACCGGTAAAAACGTAGTGTCATCACTAGAATGTGGTTCCCGACCTAATTTACTCCTCAGTCAGAACGGTATCATTTCATTTTGGCCCACAATAAAGGCCGATGTTGACACAACAGGCTCACCGGTGCATTGTTGAGAATCGAGAAAACATTTGACATCACATTCGATAAAACCTCAAGCATATAATTTTTACTATCAGTTAATCTCTAGTGTGTCACTAAAGAAAAACCTTTTTAAATGGCAGCCGAAATACACATATAATAAACAAGTTTACAGATACCACCTGCTTACCATTCAGATAACATAACTAAGCACATGTTTAACCTGTTAGATATATTGAAATCCGGTTTGCAATCAATGAATCCACTTTAATCATAAGGTGATGCGAAAACGTGTTGCTTGCTTGTTTTTCATATGACCGTCACGATCTATGCCGTCCTGACCGGCAGTCTATGTTCCGAAAGCGCTTTTCTTTTTGTGACGTATGCCGAAGCGTCTGCATGTGTTTGTGGTTTATTGTCATGTAAATAAAACAAAAAGTAATGGCGAGCCAGTTAAAAATGGTTGATTTTTAAAGTCGACATCGTCAGTAGTAACACCAGGAAAAATAGTACACCCAAATATTGACAGTATATTAACAGATGTTATAAAATCGTTGCTGTATAGTGTGTGCTAAACAGTGGCTTGCCAAATCAAGACGGAAAAAGACATAAATGGCTGCTTATAAGCCAAGGGCAAAAAACAACAACAGAAAACCACAGAAAAACTGTTAAATAAAACAAAAGTGATTGCTTTATTGCGTACAAGACTGATTGTTATAGCAAATTAACACTACATGTAGAATGTATTATTAATTCTGACCCTTTGCACATAAATACTCCTTAAAATTATCGGATTTTGAATTTTACTCATCAATAAAAAACTTCATGAGTGAAATACCCCTCGGCTAAAAAAAATTATCTGGAGCTCTGGACCTGATTCTGGTCTTCGTTCGGAAGAGGGCATGGTGACGGGAACCCTATTCCAGACTGTTCAAGAAGTTCACAAAGTTCGGAGTCATTATAGATTCGGGCATCAGACACATGCCCAACTCCACCGACTTAAATCCATATGAAACGATACTGGGCATCTACTAATGCAAGGAGATACTGTAAAATCCCATATAGTCGTGGTACAGGGAACCTGTGTTTGGTGGCTTGCTGATAGCAACATGCTTCCTGTCTAGAGCTCAAAGTGCATGTGGCAAATTCCAATTGTCTTCAAATTCCTGGGAGATAGATATCCACTCATCGGGTGACACAGGAACGGTGAACACTTCGCTTTTTGTAGGCCTGGACAATAGCGCTGCATACTTCAGGAACCATATGACAAATTGCTGCCTTACTGCACCGAAACGCATTGGAGAGTGACGAGTAATTGTCCCCTGTAGCCAAATGCCTCAGAGTCAGTGCCAGTTTCAATCCAGGTGTAAGAGCAGAGCAAAACTTCGTATAATGTCCTGAGATGACTTGAGATATCCTTTCAAGGATCTCGTCGAATAGTTCTGGGGGCATCCTCAGATAATTCTGAAAGGTGTTGATATCTTCGTTGCGGAATTCCCTGGTAAGAAATGCATCAAAGTGCCCTTGCTGCTGCCGTCTAGCTACCGATAGCCATGGACGAACCCACAGGGACCTTGCCTCTTTGTTCGTCTTTTCCAGGACTTTTGTGCTTCTTTTAGCTCTTTACAACGCAAAGATTTTATTAAAGCTGCAAATAAGCAGGCAAACACAAAACCATCCTCGTCGTTCACATCCATGTCACTGGAATTATTGTGTTATAATAAATACTGTTGCTTGAGAGTTTCTTTTATAGCAGGAGCACAATCATTTCATTAGTTTCATTAGAACAGATAGCTTAACTCTTATAGACTGGTTCTCAAAAAATCATATGCAGGCAAACCCAGAGAAATTTCAGGCAATAGCTCTTGAGAAGAAAAAACACCAGCTGAAAATTAACTTTAAATTTAATAATATAGAAATAACATGTGAAGATGAAGTGAAATTACTTGGTGTAAATCTAGATTTTATGTTAAATTTCAATTCTCATGTATCAAGTATTTGTAAGAAAGCTTTTAGACAGCTGAATGTATTGAAACGGATTGGTAGACATCTGAATAGATTAAGCAAACTCACTATATATTACTCTTTTGTTATGTCAAACTTTCACTAGTGTCTTCTGACTTTGCACTTTACCAATGAATCTAGTACTATAAAGATAGAGAAAATACAGGAAAGAGCTCTGAGATTCATATATGATGATTTCTGTAGCAGCTATGATAAATTACTGGAAAAATCTGGTCTTATCTCACTGAAAGTTAGAAGGTTAAGATCTATTGCCTTAGAAACATACAAAATTCTTAATGTCCCCAGAGTATCTACATGATTTACTGCATCTGAAAAATGTTAATTATAATTTAAGGCACTCTAATACTGTCGAGATACCCCTACCAAGGACAGAAAGATATGGTAAGAAATATTTTAGGTATGCTGCTGCCAAACTTTGGAATGACCTTCCGGAAAACTTCAGGAAAGCATCTTCTTTTAACCATTTCCGATCTCTAGTAAATACTTGACATGGGGAAAACTGCTCTTGTTCCTCGTGCGATGTCACATAATTGTCGTTTCAATAGCCTTGGTAGCGATATACCTGGATTTCGGTCATTTCGTTATTTTGCCATATTATGTTGCCAGCTTTCCTATGTTATTTTGTTCTCTGTTACTCTAGTCTATTAATCAAAGACAGCTTAGCAAAGTCTAGAACGATTAGCTGCATGCTCATAATAGCTTTATAAGTATGCAATGCTTTAAATGCTTTACATGTGCTTGATTATATGTGCTAAATACTAGTCTTAATCATATGCGCTTAGTCATACTTGTACTAGTCTATGTCTATTTTGAATGTCCGGTTTTAACAATGTGCTATCCTTGCTTAAAGTGCATAAATTTAATTATATGTATACTCTGTCTTGCGAGGTACCTGCTGGTTAGTTCCTCACAAATCTAATTATAGGGGATAGTCGATCTCTTACTACATTTTTTACTTGTCGCACTGTTGTATCCATATTCGTCTTTTAGTGTTTTTACTCTCTTTCTTTTATGGCGGTGTTTAGACATTAAGTCAAGATCAGCAGCTACATCACAAGTTTTAACTCTGTAATACTTGTATAATGTTTGTAGGTCAGGTTTTATATGTTTAATGTATCTATATCGTACCTAGTACCTTACCTCTTCGATGTACTACAATAGCATTATATTAACATATATATATAATAGTGTATGTGATAATACATGCATTATTTAGTTTGTTTGGCTTAACATTATCTTAACAGTGATCTTAACATGCGTCATGTGCATGAATTTATATTTACATGTAAGTCGGTTTAAAAAGCTCATTAGAGCTTATATTACCTGTTTGAGTATCCGACTTTGTAAATAAAATTTACTTGACTAGAATCGTGCCCGAAACCTCTCGGATGTCCACGTTTTATCCGGACGGTAGCTTGACAGAATGTGACAAGTGAATGACAAACGTGAACAACGTAATAGACCGGCATGACAAACTCTAACAACGTGCGGGAACTTAACAGAACGCATCGTACCTTGAAGCAACATTTATACATCCGTGGCAGACCGTGGTTGAACACTTAGCGCACCGTCGAAGGGCCGCGTTTTCGCTTCGACGGCACGTCACGGATACCTTGATAAACCGCGAGGAAACTTAGCACAACCTAGCAAACCTTGGATTAAAGGTAAAAAATTGCAACAGTCACACGGCGCGATACGTTTCGGACAAACGGGACTGCCGTGGCTTACGGGAACATAATGTAAACGCAGCATAATTACATAGGTCGCCATTGTGAGGAATTTTTTCATGGTATGATAACTTAGACGAAGCAGCATCGTCAAAAATGTGTCCAATATTCAGTGCAGAAATAGTAATAATAATAGATCATACTGCGCCGCTAATACCTGTGCAAATTACTCGGTGACTGTTGTAATACATAGTTTTCAATACAGGAGTCGGTATTAATGTTTTCTTTGTGAACAAGAATACATGGTCATTTTCCACAGTCAGTTCTTTTTTTTGGCCATGATTGCAATAAACATTAGCTGCAGTTTACTGAATCTGATAAAGCGGCCCCCATGTTGGTGACGTATGTCAGACAACCAACCGCCCATGTAAGACTCATCACAATGAAGAGTTTGTATGCAGCTGCCATTTGCCCTTGCGCGTGCTATATCAACGGCAGTGCACACAAACTAAACAATGTCGAACAGCTTCGAAATTACGAATGTTCCAGCTAAAAATAAAAGATTTGACTGTTCGACTGCCAAGTCCCCCAACATCAACGATGTCCTTCTTTCAATAATGACTACCAGGTAAACATGTATTACAGATGTGTTGCATTAGCTTAAATGGCTAATACCTCATGTGTTCTGCCTTGAAACATCATTTATGCTGGATTTATATCGCAAATGATAAATGTTTAGCCATTTTCTACACTCATTTTCAAAAACGAAAAAAGAACACAGACTTATTAGATATTCCACCAAATGCCATACGATAAAGGTCGGAGCGCATATGAGAATTGTTCATAGAATCGCATTCGATATCACTCAGTGTTGCTGTAAACTGCTATTGAGCGGTATTCACTTTCTTGGAAAAAGAGAAGTATGAATAAGACAACAATTTTGTAAAATTGCTTAACACTTAATGTTGCATGCTTGTTTATATACGTAATAATGTATAGAAATAAACATAAATCAGAACAATTTATTCCTCCCACACTTTCAGACAAGGGAGATCTTTCCTTACACCAATCGAATTTAGCGCGAGTTTTTCATTTGCAGGATATATTCAAATAAACTTCAGTTGTCAAGCATAAATCAATAACTGTTGCATTTTGTTTTAAATTTAAAATGTACAAATTGTTTAAATTCAGCTGTTGAATATATATGACGTACATTTATGGACTGAAATTCAATTCTTACATCGTTTGGTATAATCAGAAATTAAATCGCGTCCATATAATTGTCTATACATACGCAGGGTGCAGGATCACGTGATTTGGTGCCAACCAGTACGTGGTGCCTTTTTCGAATAACTTTTTGAAACAATTTTTTTTAATAATTTTAACTTGTGCATAAAAAAGAAGAATTGTATGCTGCTTATGGCAATGTGAAATACTTCATAATTACTTTATTTAATAAGCATGTGTTCTTTATAAAAAATTCCATGTGCACTGCATTCATTTGTACGTTTATACTTTTTAAGCAGCGAGAAATTTTACCATCGATTTCAGACGTATTCAGGGATTTATTATTATACCTTAAGATATCGACGCAAACTGCAAGAGAACTCTGTCTTGTATGCACTAAAGATGTTTGCAAATGAATTTAAATAACTTGAAATATTTTCAAAAATTAAGCTGTTAATGGTGTGTTTACATTCTGTCCAGCCCGTGTGTAAACCATTGAAACCCCCCATTGATTCTGCACCCTGATACGCGGCGAGAAAACAAACATTGGCGCGGGGCTCGATATAAACATTCAAGTCACATTGCTCACATAACAATTGCTTGTAAATATTATAGACTGTTGCTATTGTTGTTATGTTGTTGTTGATGTTGTTATTTAAAAAAGACACTCAGAAAAATTTCTATTTTAAATGTTAAAAGACCGTGTTGACAGTCTAGTCATAAATTAAGTTTATGTAACATGTGAGACAACTCTTACTTATAACGAATATAGGATTTACCCCATCACTCTCCTTTGACTACAATCCTATTAATAAGGTTACAATATACTAAATACTTTTGGTGTTCAATGATATACCCTCTAAAAACAAAATCTTCATTTATTGGAAGACACAATTCTCTGTACGGGCATTTGCCATGACTTTATTTTTTAATATGTCTGTGTTCATGTGGAAGGGAAAACATTGTTGTATACTACAAATTCACTGTTTGCTTTTAGGTTGGAGACTACATGAGACTTTAACAGTTGTCGGGAAACCATCATCAACTGGAGAGATGCCGGTAAAAAGATGGCCATAAAACAGTGACCGCTGATTCGCATTGAGTTCTTTCTTACATACTGGATGACCTATCTTTTTATTGTTTAAATCATTGCGGCTTGGAATGCTCTTTAAGAAAAGGTATGGTTATGGGGGTTTCTACGCGCAAAAGTTTGGCTTTATTTTTTTGTTAAAGTTATTGCTTTTACATTGAATTTGTGTAGGAAATCTTTTGGTATATTGTGACCATAATCCTTCGGTTAACATGTGTGTACCATTTGAGTCTTATAGTTATTTACGTTTGGATAAGTGTATGCACATTCCGAAGAAGAAGGCATTTGCTGTTTTTTCCTTATTTAAGAGGAGTTCCAAATGTCAAAAGGTATATTTTTATTCAAATCCATTCCTAAAATTGCAATTGTTTGACTGTCAGATGTTTGGAAATAGAGCTGTAAGATAGGGATTTAGCGAAAGCGGAAATGCGGGGTAGGGGTGAATTTGTATTGTTATGTATCATCAAGCATATTATATAGCAAAATAAGTTTTACTTGATATTAACATCAAATTTATTTGAAAATAAACATACCTTATTGAATATATGTTGAACGGATTATCGAATACAAACCGCCAAGTTGCAACAGGACAATTCAGTCACTTAAAATGCGAAAAGTTACCACCCGGCTATTGTTTAACAAAGATGAATATGCTCCTTTTTGGGCTCCCGTTCCGTTTGTTTTGTCTGACTCAATGCATATGGTAAGTATAGAAAAATACAGTTTCGAAGATATTTGTACGATGAAAACGTTTAGTACTCTTAATTATAATTAAAATCTATGGAAGCATATGTGTGCCACCACTTAACAACTTAAAAAAACATGAAAATAATGGATGATTTCGCGAAAAAGAAATTCTTTTCGCGAAAACAGATAAATTTTCACGGAAATAAATATATTATGTTAACACGAATGTTTGCATGTTAGTGCTCTAAACTGCCAACACATACAGATACAATTTGCATGAAAATAATGGAAGATTTCGCGAAAACAAATAACTTTTATAGAAATCAGATAACTTCATAAAATGAATATAAATTCGCGAAAGATGCCAGTTATTTAAAAATAGATGCTCTTCAATCGGTGAACATTGTCTTTATCCTACAGACCAAGAACTGGAGTGTACGTGCATACTTTAGCAGAAGTAAGTTTCCTTTTATTGTTTTATTTTTAATGTAAATGCATCTTTGTTGACGAAAATACATGTAGCTGTTTGTACATATTTTTTTTCAGACACAAGCATGGAAATTACTGGGTGAGAAATGGATGTGCGATTTTTCTGTATTCATTAATGCAACAGTCTCCCGGGGTGGTGGTAACTTTCTATATACGAGTATATAGGGGTGTGCCGATTTTATAGGGTGTGTTTTTCGACTAAAATTATAGATATGGGTATGGTTTTGAGCATCGAACAATAGATATGGGTATTGAAATCAGAAATTTGCTTGTATATATATGCATATAGATTTGAAAGTATCAGTATCAAAATGGATATGATAAATATCATTATTGTATATAAATGGGGATCAAAAAGTAAATTTCAGTAGCGGGAAATACATAATAGCAAATTCTGTATTGTTATGAAAGAGATTAGAATTCTAGCATGAAATGTGCCCACTTTATCAAATTCTTGTAATTAAATAGGTCCAGTTTATCAAAATTCTTGTATTGAAATGGGACGACTTTTTCAATGGTATCGTATACAAATGGGTATGCTTTTTCAAAAATCTTGTATCAAAATGGGTCTACTTAATCAGAATTCCGATATAAAAATGGTTCACATTTCGGAAGTCTCAGCGGGACACCACTACCCTAAAATTTGGGAAGTTACCCCCCCCCACACCCCCCACCACCCGCGGTAGCTGTAAGTCTATACAGTGTCAATGTCACATTTAGAGTTTCAAAGGTCGAAAAGGGTACAGTACCAATGTCTCCTTTGGAAAGACACTTGTTAGACCTTTGGATTTTTTATTTGAATAATAGATCTCTAATTTTCTTTATGGTTATTCCAGATCATTCCCGCATACGATATTCAGGACGCCGATCTTCAGGGTATGTCATCATCACAGCTTATTGTTTTGTATTGTCAGAGAGGTTATTCTTTACGTGAAATTCTTGGAGTTATGGCCATACGACATGGAAAAATAACGAGCGAACGATCAATTTTCCGAGTCTTGAGACGTTACCGCCTGACTAGAGGCCAAAGTCAGCACAGTCTCGAAGAAATTATTCCAGGAATATTGCTTGAGTTATCAGCTTCCGGTGAAAATGCTGGTTACCGGCAAATGCGTCAAAGACTCCTGATTAATCATGGACGTGCAGCTACATTTGAGATGGTTCGTCTAATTTTAGGACTCATTGATCCACAAGGTGTTGCATTAAGGCAGGCGGGAAGGTTAAGGCAGAGAATTTATATAAACAATGGTCCCAATTTTGCAATCCATTTAGATGGCTGGGACAAATTGAAGCCATACGGTTTGTCAATCCATGGAGTTGTGGATGGATTTCTTGTAGATCGTTGTGGCTGAAATGTTGTGATTCTAACAAAAAGCCGATGCACATATCTAGCTTATATTTAGACTACATTAGAGAAATTAATGGCATTTCAGTTCGGGTTTACGGTGACCGCGGTACAGAAAATTCTATTGTCCGTGATGTGCAAATGGCATTACGATGGACAGACGCAGATCAGTACCAGGGGATCATAAGCTTCGTCTTTGTTTCATCTAACAGAAAAGTCAGAATAGAGAGATTTTGGCGAAGTCTAAGAGAAATGTGTGGAAATGTCTGGATGAACCATTTTAAAGATATGAATGATTTCGGATTACTGGACACATCTGATAGTGTGCACTTAGAATGCATTAAATACTATTCTCTTCCTATCATTAGTAAAGACCCGAATGAAGTTTGTAATATTTGGAATACTCATCGTGTTCGTCAAAATAACCGAATTTCATGTCCTGCAGGAAAACCTGAGGTGTTATTCTTTCAGCCAGAAGTATATGGTCAAGAGATTGTAAAATATCACTGGTTGACAATAGGGAATTAAATGATGTGGAACGGGAGTATTCTCAACGCCCTCTTGAACTTGGTGTAGCACAAGAGTTCCTGACAATTGCAAGAGCAGCTGTCGGAGATTTGAATCTTCAATACCCACCTAGAAACAGAGAAGAAGGAACAGAGCTTAATAACCTGCAATAACCATGTACATTGAACGCCTTGTTTAACACGGAAATGAAACAAACATGAACTTAATGATACTTCCTTACAAGCTGGCTAACTTGTGCATTGGTTGACAAAATGTCAATTAATAGATATAGTTGTGTCTGAAAGCAGAGCAAGTACTAGTTTTAAACAAGCTGTTGGCTTCGTATGCGCTGTCATTGCCATGTATGATTGTGTGTCAATAAAACAATACCCATTTTGTCATTTTCGCTTTAAAATATCATTTTAATATGTGGCCAAAATGCTAGCTTTATTTGTTATGAACACCATGAAATACAAAAAACACACAAACCAGGTAACGGTGTGTATGGAATCAATCCCGTCACGGGGGAAGTAGTGTTACACGAAGGGTAGAGTGTCTGGAAATATAATTTCTGAATCATTGCAATGTTTGCGTAACACTTCCAAATTTCATATGGACGGTGGAATGCTTCTGTTCTGCCCATGTGTGGCAATCGCCCTTATACTGTCAAATAGTTAAACATTTATTGGGCACACGGTATTAACAAGGCAACACAAGATGCGCATTGAGACGGTTCTGTAAATACTGAAGATAAACGAGAGAAACTGACTCATTAAGACTGTCAAATTTGATATCATTGTGTCTTGCAGTCGTGTCAGAGGGCTGTCAGGTGTCATTTTCTCGTGTTACCTTGGATGCAGGGGTTTTCATAAGGCACTTCTCGTCTTGCCTTGTTCCGCCAATGTGGGTTGAGAATAGCAGTTTTATGCCATACAATACGAGTGTTTCATACCCAAACTAATTTTCATTATGCAGTAGTCTACATGTGACCTTGACCTTTGAGTAACATACCTCAAACACACCAGTATATATGGATAAATACATCAAGATTTATGTAAAACTAAGTATTTGTTAAGGTACAACTACGCCGAATATGTGAAAGTGCAAAGGTAAGTCAGAGGTGGCTGTATTAGTTGAATTTGTTTGATGGTAATCAAGATGATATTTAAACAAGAACCGTTCGACATCCACACTCGACTTTTCGCAGTGCAGTGCTTGATTATAATTATAAAATGAAAATCTAAGTGAAAAATATACGTTGAACATGGGGCATAATTCTGTCAAAATAGTTTTTTGATTATCTGTAATCTGTATTGCAAGTTTGTGTTCTCCTTTTTGATAGTTAACAACAGCCCATTGTATAAAACTTATTCGCCTTATCCGCCGGTTATCTTTGTCCACTGCTTTGAATTTGTCCAAATAGGTTAAGACCTTGGTTAACTTTAACAACAACAGAAAAACAATATCCAAAGCATGTGATGGTCTCGTTAATCTTTGTATACGATTGGATAAGGGTGTCATGATACCCCTAACCATACGATAAGATACGAATCGCGGTACAGTGTGTACGATACAATACGTATCGCGATACGTATCGTCAGATGGAAACAACATACAAACCATTTCAAACCATTTTCCAATTTTATTTAAAGACCTCTACATATGTGTCATACAATATACAAAATACCATATAATGTCATGAAAGTACACGAATTGACAATTAGTTATTATTATTAATAAATCTAAAACTTTGATTAAATATAAACACGAAATTATAAATATGTTTAAAAAATACAGACTGCTTTATGTTTCTTTTTTTACTTCGATAGATTATTTAAGTTAAAAATATACGTGTTTACCAACTAGTCAAACTGGCTATCTTTGCTTGTGCCGTAAAAAACTCCAAGCGCAATTCGTAGAACCAGTCAAATAGTGCACCTTATTTCGTGACGTAGGCGACACAGCACATTTTTGTGTGGTTGAAATTTAATTTTAATGGTTTCAAAGAATTTGCGAAATTCTCAGCGGAATGACGAAATTACAGCTCCTGCTTAGGAAATTCGTAGCGACTAAAGTCGTGATATAAAGCAAATGTTTATACGAAATAAACGCCTACCACTTTCTTACTGATAACACAAAATGCTTCCATATTTTTTATTAGAAGCTCGCTGGAGGTGATTTCAATTCAATTTCCACCATTTTTGGGGGAGAATTACAGTTACTTCCCTTGAAAGGCATCATGGAAAATGCTGCACCGTACCGTATGGACTCGGAGGCGTATCGTGATCCGTACCGAGGGGAAACTATTACGATATACCGTCCCACGGAGTACCGCGACACCCTTACAATTGGAATCCAAATTAAATTATAAAAAAACAGAGATATTGAAAAAGATAACAAATGATAACTTTTATCAAAGTGTACACAACTGGCTGCAAGTGTTCAAAGTTAGAGGTGAAAACCTTCGATAGTTGTTGAAAAATGGACACCAGTCACACACTTAAACAAGACTGATGTCCTCAACTACAATGGTCTGACAACAATAAATCAACATGCGTCGAAAAGAAGAGCTAAAACACATTAACATGATTAAGTCAAGCAATGGAAAATAAAATTTATAATGACACTGTTTATTTTAGAAATTATTTATTTAAAATAAGACAGACCTTTTGTCATATCACAGCATAGCAATCAATGTGAAATCAATGTTATCAAAAAGTTAAGAAAATAAGAAAAAAACACAAAAAAACAAGAACTCCGCGGACGAAATTGTGCTACGGACGCAGGGAGGACATGAAACATTGTACCATAAATAGAGATTTAACCTATAAGTCTTAGTGTGACCTTGACATTGGGGGTAGGGACCTGGCTGTTCATCATGACACATTGGACAATGATGATGAACATTTGTGCCGAGTAAAATGAAATTCACTTGAAAGATGACGAAGTTTCGCTCCAGACACGAATGAGACATGAAACTGTATCATATATGGAGATTTGACCTATAAGTGTGACCTTGACATTTTAGGTAGGTGCCTGGGTATTTAACGCGACACATCGTCTAATGATGGGGAACATTAGTACCAAGTCAAATGAAATGCGCTTAATAAATGACAAAGTTATTCTCCGGACACGAAACATTGTTGACATTTGACCTATAAGTGTGACCTTAACCTTGGAGGTAGGAACCTGGGTGTTAAGCGCGACACATAGGCAAATGATGGGAACATCTGTGCCAAGTTAAATGACATTCGCTTGATAAATGAAGATGTCATGTTTCGGACACAAAACATTGTATCATATAGTCATATATAGACATTTGGCCTATTAGTGTGACCTTGACATTGAAGAATGGGACATGGTTGTTATGTGCGACTCATCATCAAATAATGGGGAAGATTTGAGCCAAGTTAATTAAAATATTTGCTTGATAAATGACAAAGTTATGCTTCGGACACCAAAAACTGTATCATATTGTCATAAATAGATATTTGACATATAATAGTGACCTTGACCTTGGAGGTAGGGACCCTGGTTTGCAAAGCGCGACATTTCGTCTTATGATGGGGGTCACTTTTGCCAAGTTAAAAGAAATTTGATTGATAAATGACTAAGTTATGCTCTGGACGCGAAACACTATAATATTGTCGTATATGGACATTTGACCTATAAGTGTGACATTGATCTTGGGGGTAGCAATCTTAATTTATGGTGAGACACATCGTCTAATAGTAGGGAGCCTTCGTAGCAAGATGAGTTAAATTTGATTAGTGATAAATGGCAAAGTTATGATCCGGACAAAAACGGGATGGACACACAGACGGACGGACGATCGCGATTCCCATATCCCCCTCCGACCTATCAAACTTTAACGACACAGCAAAAAGTAAAAAAAGCTCTGGGACAGCTGTAACAACAAATATAAGTTTACCACTGTAAACATTGATTTTTATGATTACGTGCCTTCCCAAATTATATTTATACAAGAAGTGTAGAGCAAAAACATTTCAAACATTTTTTATAACAATAAATATCATTCTTTTATACAATTAATAGATCTACTTTGTATTAGTTAATTAAAATAACCCGACCCCTAATCCTTACCCTAACCAAACCATAACCCAGGGTTATGTCCCTTATACCATGCCTCGCTCGTTGTAATTGTCCTCTTCCCATTTTGTTGTTTAAGGTTTCGTGAAAAGTTTTCAAGAAAAGTCTTCCGTTATTTTACTCTTTTCGTGAAAATGTATTATTTTCAAGGTTTCATGAAAAGTTATCTGTTTTCGAGAAAAGTGATTTATTTCGTGAAAACTTTAATTTATCTTTATGTGGTGACAGTTTAGAGCACTAACAGGGAAAAATTTGTGTTAACATAATTTATTTTATTTTCGTGAAAATTTTTCTGTTATCGAGAATTTTTTTCCGCGAAATCCGCCATTATTTTCACGTTATTTCATCTGGTATGTAGTGGCACAAATATGCTTCCATAAAAAACCTAATGAATAAAAAATATATGGAATTCGTCAATTTGACTCATATATGTCATATTCCTCAATTGTCATAGGTGTTATTAAAGAACCGCCTTAGGCGAGGAAAATGTATACGCCTCTTAAAAGGTTACACTAAACTCTTCATTTGAAAAGTTAATAAGTATTTGTAATTTAAGTAAGTCACTGAGAGGGAGAAAATCAGCTAAAAAGAGGAGACCAATGTGGAGACAAAAGACTGGTGGCATGCAAGCTGCACTGAAAGTCAATGCGAAATGTCCTCTCTCAGCAATTCCCTTACGATATGTTGATGGGTTTCAAATAACTTTGCACAATTATCAACCATCATTAGACAACTTTTCATGTGCAGAATATGTCTCCTTAACTTAGAGGTCATTATCACACTTGGTGTTTACAGATTAAATTTGGCCATAAAAAACATCTTGAAAATTCCTGTCTCAGCCATAACTTTGCAATATATTTTAGGGATATTGAAATGTCAAGTAACAACCGTATCGGTTATAAAACAGCTTGTTCGAACAAAACATTGTCATTTATTATACTCTTGTTACAATTGTTAGATAACTCCCATAAAATGATACACATACGGAAAAGGCATATCGGCCACAGTATGCCTACCTCCATGGTGAAGGTCACACTAGAAGGCGAAAAAAACTCACTAAAACCGTCTCGGCTATAAACAGCTTGTCCTATGTGTTTCTTTGATATTCGTAATTCTATTGTAAGATAACTCACCTAAAATTACAAATATAAGTAAAATGCATTTCGACAGCTGCTTCCCTAACTCAAATGTCAAGGTAAGAGAAGGCAAAAGTCACATATCGCCATCAAAAAGCTTGAAAATTTATGTCTCAACCAAATTTTCAATACGTTAATTGATATTAAAACAAGCTAATTCATTGAATTGATACCCCCCGCCAATATACTTCTGGACACAAAAGTTTTCTGGACACACAATAAAGCTTTTTTCAAGATACAAAGGGCCATAACTCCGTTATTATCCGATGGTGTACAATGCCATTTGGCGTGCATCATCCTCTTATCCATATATATACTCATACAAAGTTTCAATGAAATCTGCCAAAGCACTTTGAAGATATGGCTCCTGACACAAAAAGGCATTTCTTCAAGATACAAAGGACCATAACTCTGTTATTAACAGACGGTCTACAGTGCCATTTGGCGTGCATCATCCTCTTATCCATATACATGTATATACTCATACCAAGTTTCAATGAAATCCGCCAAAACACTTCCAAGATATGGCTCCGGACGCAAAAGTGACGGACGGAAGGAAGACGGACGGACAACGCCAAAACAATATCTCTCCGCCTATGGCGGGGAATAATAACTTGGCGCACATGTTTTTTAAAGTTCAAGGACAAAGTTGGCTGTAAAACGGCTTGCCCACGCCGTTACAATTTCATTTATCATTCATTTTTAGAAAACTTGACTACCAATGATGATTCTGAGTTATCATCTTTTTCATTAAAGCTTGTTAGTCTTCATGCCATTGTGATGACATGTTTCAAATTAATTCGCTTCAGAACTAAATCGATCGACAAGAGTGACTCCTGTATACACGTATCCTGTCATTTTTTGAGAGGTGCTTTAATACTATTGTACCATTCTAGTCATTCTCATTCTCGCTTTAGTCCAATTCACCATAATAATCAGTGCATTGGTTTTTTAATGTATTCAGAGCGCAACCGGGGTAAAAAATGAACCAGGACCACCTCGTCGCAATCATATTAAACTCCTTTCCTGACATTACTTTACTATCCAATGGCTGGATCTTATCCCAGTTATACAACCTTCTTCAGAACCTTAAATTTGTTGTTTTGGTCTTAACCATACGTAGTTATGTACGACATTACACATAAAATGCAATTTAGGAAGTTCAATTGCGCAAGTTTGCTCTATTTCCATTGTTAGGTTATCCCACTGATTTTACTAGCCAAAGATGATTTAGTTGGTACAGGCGTATGTAGTAACTGGCGTCTAATGTGAGGGTGGAAATGGCGTAGACAGTATCATTTTAAGCGACAGATTATTGAAGTCAGTAAGGGTGTTCCTGTAATTTTCATGGACAAGATGGTAAGATGGAATGCGTGTAGTTTACACTATCATAAAACAAATGATTAAAGTTAGTAATGGTTTAGTTTGTAACCCCCAATTCAAAAATGATAACCGGTAAGGAAACCAAAGCATTTAATGTCTCACGCAATATTATTAACGTTGGCAAGAGTGCTGTACAGCACGAAGTGTCTCATGCAAGATTATTAACGTTTGCAAGAGTGCTGTAGCATTTAATGTCTCACGCCAGAGACTATTGAAATTGGTAGCGTTTAATTTCTCATGCAACAGATGATTGAAGTTGGCAAGGGTACTGTAGCTTAAATGTTCCACGCAAGTTTATTGAAGTTGGCAAGAGTTCTGTAGTATTTAATGTGTCATGCTGTAGATTACTGAAGTTGGCAAGGATACTGTAGCATTTAATGTCTCATGCAAGATAATTGGAGTTGGTAAGGTAACTGAAGTATTAAATGTCGAATGCAATAGATTATGACAGTTGGCAAGGGTACTGTAGCATTTAATGTCTCATGCAAGAGATTATGGAAGTTGGCAAGGGTACTGTAGCATTTCATTTTTTCATGCAAGATTATTAAGTTGGCAATGGTACTGTAGCAATTCTTGTTTCGTGCAATTGATAATAGAGTTTAAGTTGGAAAGGGTACTGTAGCATTTAATGTCTTATGAAATAGATTATGGAAGTTGGCAAGGGTACTGTAGCATTTAATTTCTCGTGCAATAGTTTATGGAAGTTTGCAAGGGTACTGTAGCATTTCATTCCGCACGAAAGATTATTAAGTTGGAAATGGTACGGTAGCAATTCTTGTTTCGTGCAATAGATTAAAGAAGTTGGCAATGGTACTGTAGCATTTAACATTTCATGCAAAAGATTATGGAAGTTGGTAAGGGTACTGTAGCATTTCCTTTTTCACGCAAGATTTTAAGTTGGCAATTGTACTGTAGCAATGCTTGTTTCATGCACAAGATTATAGAAGTCGGCAAGGGTAATGTAGCATTTAATGTCATATGAAATAGATTATGGAAGTTGGCAAGGGTACCGTAGTATTTAATGTCTCATGCAAGAGATTTTTGAAGTTGGCAAGGCTACTGTATAATTTAATGTCTTATGCAATAGATAATTGAAGTTGGCAAGGGTACTGTAGCATTTAATGTCTCATGTAATAGATTATAGAAGTTTGCAAGGGAACTGTAGCATTTAATGTCTCATGCAATAGACTATTGAAGATGGCAAGAGTACTGTTGCATTAAATGTCTTATGCAATAGATTATAGAATTTGGCAAAGGTACTGTTGCATTAAATGTCTCATGCAATAGACTATGGAAGTTGGCAAGAGTACTGTTGCATTAAATGTCTTATGCAATAGATTATAGAAGTTGGCAAAGGTACTGTTGCATTAAATGTCTCATGCAATAGATTATGGAAGTTGGCAAGAGTACTGTTGCATTAAATGTCTCATGCAATAGATTATGGAAGTTGGCAAGGGAACTGTAGCATTTAATGTCTCATGCAAGAGATTATTGAAGTTGGCAAGGGTATTGTAGCATTTATTGTTTCGTGCAATAGATTATAGAAGTTGGCAAGAGTACTGTTGTATTAAATGTCTCATGCAATAGATCATTGAAGTTTGCAATGGTACTTAAGCATTTAATGTCTCACCCAGGATTATTGAAGTTAGCAAGGGTGCTGTAGCATTAACTGTCTTGCCAAAGAAAATTAAGTTGGCAAGGGTGCTGAAGGATTTAATTTCTCATGCAGGAGATTATTGAAGTTGGCAAGGGTACTGTAGCATTTATTGCCTCATGCAAGAGATTATTGGAGTTGGCAAGGATACTGTTGCATTAAATGTCTAATCCAATAGATTATTTGAGTTGGCAAGGGTACTGTAGCATTTAACTTTTCATGCAAGATGATTGGAGTTGGTAAGGGTACTGAATTATTAAATGTCTCATGCAAGATGATTGAAGTTGGTACAGGTACATGTACTGTAGCATTAAATATATCATGCAGATACGATTAGGTCATCTTTAATTTTTAAAATCAACTGAACAAAGCATGGACTATTTTCATAACATGATCTTGGTAACAGCAATTCATTATTATACAGTTGCAAAAGTAAATTCATTACATGCCAATTCAACTAACCAACAGTTAAAACATCAACATTGTGAACAAACCTTGAAAACACATCTAGATGTGTGAAACATTCAGTTGGTGTCTAGGATCTTTCTCACGGTAAATGTTCAACCAATTAAACATTTAAGGCATTAATCCATTAACATGCAACATTCAAAGACAACAATAAAACCATGTCTACCTATATTTTTAAGTCCAAAATGTTTATCTTCATAAATTTGACAAGAGTGGAATTGGAATAAAATGGGAAAAAAATAATAAGAAAGTAGCATACATTTGACAAGAGCGGAATCGGAATAAATTGGAAAAAAATAAGATTTTTTTTCTGAAACTCAAAAAAAACAAGAGATGTGTTTGTCAGAAACACAATGCCCCATACTGCGCCTCTTTGAAGCCATATATTTGACCTTTGACCTTGAAGGATGACCTTGACCTTACACCACTCAAAATGTGCAGCTCCATGAGATACACATGATTGCCAAATATCAAGTTGCTATCTTCAATATTGCAAAAGTTATGACCAAGGTTAATTTTTTGGGACACACAGCGACTGACTGAATGACACAGTGACAGACAGACAGGCCAAAAACAATATACACCCGATCTTTTGATCCGGGGGCATAGAAACAACAGAATGCAAATACATAGTTTACCTTAAATAATTTCATATTCATAAACATTATGTACAAAGTTTCTACAAAGTTATGCTTTCTGGAAAAATGCCAACTTATCACTGCATCCTAGTTAGTTTTCCTCACATGTGATAACTTAATGATATTAAATATTAAGTATTCCGTAATGCGTTTGAAGAAAAATGATATATTTCTTATACACAAACAAATTAATGTTGTGTTTCAACAATTTCACATGTACCCGGTATGTTCAGTTAATTAATGAAATAAAGAACATGTGAGACATACAAAGGAAATGGCTTAAATAAGTGAACTTCAGTAATCGTAAAATGTTGGTGCACAACATTCACTTTTAACTGAAAATTCTATGTTTAATGAAAATGTTGCACAATGTCAAATAAAAGTATCCATAGAAATTTGCTTCAACAAATTATAAAGGCTAATTATGTGTTACGACATCTTTTGTATTGATCATTGAATAAATTTATTTTATTGATCTTTTTTAACTTTCTTGAATAAGTGAAGCTTCGCGTTTTCCGCCACTCCGCCCAGTATGGAATGCTGGTACATTTCTTCAAATTACTGACAAATCAGTCTGGAACATCAAGTTGCTTTGTGAATACAGGCCCAGACAACTCAATAATGTGTTATAAAACATAAGTGTCCAAGTTGTTAGTCTAAAACATTTCCACATCCAGGGCGAAATAAATAATTAAGAATAAATAATTGTTAAATAAACAAGAGATGTGTTTGTCAGAAACACAATGCCCCGTATTGCCCTGCTTTGAAGCCATACATTCGACATTTGACCTTGAAGGATGACCTTGACCTTTCACAACCTAAAATGTACAGCTCCATGAGATACACGTGCATGCCAAATATAAAGTTGCTATCTTCAATATTGCAATAGTTATGACCAAGTCTAAAGTTTTGACGCCGCTTTGAAGCCATATATTTGACCTTTGACCTTGAAGGATGACCTTGACCTTTCACCACTCAAAATGTGCAGTGCCATGAGATACACATGCATGCCAAATATCAAGTTGCTATCTTCAATATTGCAAAAGTTATTCAATATTGCCAAACTTTTACCAAGGTTAAAGTTTTCCACAGAATGACAGACAGACAGACAGGCCGAAAACAATATACCCCGATCATTCGATCCGGGGGCATATTGAGCCTTGTTCACTGGACTCAATGAATAAGCATCAAGTGTTGTCCCAGATCAGCCTGTGCAGTCTATATTTTAAATACGGCCCAGAATGACAACCCTATTTCTCCGCATCCAGGACATTGAGCAACTTAAAAGTTCCATCGGGGTACAGGATGATCTGACATTGCTGTGCGTCCTCTGGGATTTCCAGCACATGACCGTCGAAGTCACACACTTGAGCCTCATAGTCGCTGCCATTGCCGCTAGAAACCATTTCAGTGGCAGTCCCACTTGCAGTTCCTTCTGAAGTCTGAATGATGAAGTTCTGCTCGCCTTCTGATAGTTCCACAAATTCCACCTGATCGTTGCCTTCGCTCTGATATAGAACGTTATTGAGCATCGGTTATAAACTAGTTAATAAAGGTATTTGTTAATAATATAATATTCAATTGTTTGAATATTCTTTTTATTGGCCGACTCTAATAAATTGATACAACTAGAGCAAGAGTTTGTGGTCAGAGACATATGCCCCCCTTAACATTGCTTTGAACTAGTGACCCCAATTTAAAAAGGGGTCATCTACTGTCCAAGGCCAATGCACATGAGAAGCATCAAGCCAAAATGTCAATTTGTTGACAAGTAATAGATCAGAAACGATGTTCACACTTATTGTGAGTGACCTTGACCTTTGATCTAGTGACCCCAATGTCAATAGGGGTCATCTTCTGTCCAAAGCCAATGCACATGGGAAGTATTAAGCCAATCAGTGAACCAGTTGATGAGTTATTGATCGGAGACAATTATTTCTGTCTAGTAATACCTTAATCATGATCTTGTATTCCTCCTGGGAAATCATACCTTAATCATGAACTTGTTTTCCTCCTGGGATCATACTGTTATACCTTAATCATGAACTTAAATTATTCCTGAGAAATCATACCTTAATCATGAACTTGTATTCCTCTCGGGAAATCATACCTTAATCATTAATTTGTATTATTCCTGAGAAATCATACCTCAATCATGATCTTGTATTCCTCCTTGGAAATCATTCCTTAATCATGAACTTGTATTCCTCCTGAGAAATCATACCTTAACCATAAACTTGTAATCCTCCTGGGCAATCATACCTTAATCATGAACTTGTATTATTCCTGAGCAATCATATGGTTTCATACCTTAATCATGAACTTGTATTCCTCCTGGGACATGAACTTGTATTCCTCACGGGAAATCATACCTTAATCATGAACTTGTATTCCTGCATGGAAATCATACCTTAATCATGTACTTGTATTCCTCTTGGGAAATCTTACTGTAATCATGAACTTGCATTCCTGATACCTTGATCGTAAACTTTTATCCCACTTTTACAGCGAATTCGGTTGATTAAAGCCCCGTTGATTAAATATCATCTATAATCAACGGCAGGAAATGACGTGAATATTTCGACGAAATGATGTCATAAATCCAGCGACATTATACAGTTAAACTAATTTTGTTTAAATAAAAAGGTTTACAAAATAAAAAGTGGGATAAATAGATGAGAGTTGATTATAGATCAGGTTTATCATGCTCGGCACGAAAACAAAAAAGCACTCGCCAAGGCTCGTGCTTATTGTTTTCTAAGCCTCGCATGATAAACCTGATCTATAATCAACACTAACCTATTATTCTTTATGTATTCCTCATGGGAAATCATACCTTAATCATGAACTTGTATTCCTCCTGGCCTGATTGTACCTCCTCTTGCTCTACAGACTCTGTGAGACGAGAGGTGTTGACTGCCATCACAGGAATGGTGGTCTCCTTGCCTGTCTCATCCATTAAAATGACAGGCACTGTCTTGTTTCCTTGGAGATACACTACAAAATAAATTTGGGCTGCTCTCTTAGAAAACCGGGCTTAATGCATGTGTGGTCCTAAATTAGCCTGTGCAGTTCACATTGGCTAAGCAAGGACAACACTTTCTGCTTTTATTGTATTTTTCTTCAAAGTGTCTTTGTATCAAAAGTCCAGTTGTGGCGTAAGTGTAGTCCTTAATTAGCCTGTGCAGATTGCACAGGATTATCTGGGATGACAGTTTAGGACCATGCATTATGCCCAGTTTCCCTAAAGTAAGGCTCTTATCAGTGCCCCAGATAATTATTTTGGAAATAGGGTTTTCACCCACTGATTTTGAAAAATAGGGTGATTTCATTCTTGGAATAGGGTGAAATGAGTTATAAGATGCATACAGTAAAATCAGTGATCGACTGATATTTTGGCGCAACAATTGCGGACGTCTTTCTCTTAGACATTTTTGTTACGCATCGTATTAGAAACTGAAAGTACAGACACTTAACAAATACATGCACAATGAACGACGGATTAAGTCAGATTGAAAACGCATGTATGTCGTCGTAAATAATTTGGTCAGCTGCTTTATTTAACTATGAAATCTAGTCCGCAGAGCGTTTGAATAGCTTTGACTGTTTTATTGCTCTGTCACCAAGGCGCTTGCTGAATAAAAGCGTCGCCGCGTAACGAAAATAATCACAAAAAATACCGAAAATGAGCAAAGTATTTTCGATCAAAGCTATTGTATCGTACGCATCAAATAAGACGAATGTGCGTAAAAGGCAAATCGGGTGCGTTTTCAATACGCATGATATTGTATTTCTTTGCGTTTTTAAACATTTTAATAGGGTGAAAGACGCAGATACGCAGCTTATCTGGGGCACTGCTCTTATAAGTTACAATTTGACTGTTTCTTTTCAGAAAAAAAATGTAATGAAATCTTTGATGTTAAAATGCCTGATGTGCAAACAAGCAATATTGTGTACTAGTTCTAATATTCCTCCTTATTGTTTTGTTGAGTAACATAAATAAAATGTAGTCAATTGTAAAAACATACTTCTAAAGCAAATTCTATTGAGGGGAAATCTGTGTTAGAATCTGGACTGCATGATCACAGTCATCAAATAGTCCTACTCCACTTACCTGAATAGCCCTCTCCTGGCGAGATGATGTTGCGCCTGCCATAACCATGACGACCATTCTTCTTCCTCTTCTGCTTTACGCCCTCATGCACTACACGCTCGTGATTCCTGGCTTTAGGACGAGACGGGAACGTCACCTTAAAAAAAACAATCAAGCCCATTTTAGTTTAAGCCTATTTATTTTAGCTTGGTTTAAGCCAAAGGTTTACTGCAACGGTCTCTGTTTCCTGGGTAGAGCCAGTGCTGGTGTCTTTGGGAGATATCCAAGGAACGCTCTAAGAGGGTTTCAATTCCTTGACCTCCCAATTAGTTTGTTAATGAAATTCCCGTCACTTTTCAAAAGTACAAATTCATAGAAAATTCTCAGATCAACAGTGTTTTTTATGGCAATTTCCGGGCCGATATGCGGCCCCATTCCCCTCAAAAAGAGTATATATTTTTCCCCCGTTTTGTAAAAAAATCCCCTCCAGAAGTTAAAAAAATTTGTTTTTTGTTTTTTTTTAGAAAAAACTGTCTCATAATCATGATAAATATATCTCAAATTTATTTCATAAACAACTAACAAAGAATATAACTATAATTTATATTATTTTGAATTATTTTAAAGAGTTGTTTTAAATAGTTTTTCCCAAATCAGTGGACTTTTCACATTAATTGCATTTTTGCCAAAATGGCCAAGAAAAGGCCTGATGTATCTATATTGTGTCAATATTTGTTGATAAAATCATTCCAATTTGGTCCATTTTAATGATAAAAAATGCTCAAATTTGCCATTGTATCGATTTAAAGATCCCAATTAGACTCAAAATGGCTAAGAAAACTGAGACTGTGCATGAAGGCTGAACTGTCTGAAACTAATGTTGAAAATATCATTGATATATATATATATTAATTTTCAGAAAAAGGACAAAGACATTCAGCTGTGAATATTATATTCATACAAACATGTGTATTAATATAATAAATATCATTACATATAAACAAGTGAATTTTTAATTTTCCCCTTTTCCTAAAAAACGACGCATTTTTTCCCCTTTGGACGGGCCCCGCCACCATTCCCCTATAAAAGAAAAAAAACACTGAGATTCAATAACTTTTTGATATTTTTTTGACAAGTTTAAGTCTAAGCTGAATGAATTTTATAGTCACAGATTTATTATCTCTCAGGAACATCTGGTACAACAATCCAAGTTTAACTGAGATAAAAACAACAAAATGTGTTAGTATCTTAAGGTAAATTATGTTTCTGAGTGTCCTCACCCCACAGTATTTGCATTTGCTGGCCCCAGGTACTCACCCACAGTATTTGCACTTGCTGGCCCCAGGTAATCACCCCACAGTATTTGCACTTGCTGGCCCCAGGTACTCACCCCACTGTATTTGCACTTGCTGGCCCCAGGTACTTACCCCACAGTATTTGCACTTGCTAGCCCCAGGCACTCACCCCACAGTATTTGCACTTGCTGGCCCCAGATACTCACCTCACAGTATTTGGACTTGCTGGCCCCAGGTACTCACCCCACAGTAATTGCACATGCTGGCCCCAGGTACTCACCCCACAGTATTTGCACTTGCTGGCCCCAGGTACTCACCCCACAGTATTTGCACTTGCTGGCCCCAGATACTCACCCCACAGTATTTGCACTTGCTGGTCCCAGAAACTCGCCCCACAGTATTTGCACTTGCTGGCCCCAGGTACTCACCCTACAGTATTTGCACTTGCTGGCCCCCGGTACTCACCCCACAGTATTTGCACTTGCTGGCCCCAGGTACTCACCCCACAGTATTTGCACTTGCTGGCCCCAGGTACTCGCCCCACAATATTTGCACTTGCTGGCCCCAGGGTAGTTGTGTTTCTGAGTGAACTCACTCCCACAGTATTTGCACTTGCTGGCCTCAGGTACTCACCCCACAGTATTTGCACTTGCTGGCACCAGGTACTAACCCCACAGTATTTGCACTTGCTGGCCCCAGGTACTTACCCCACAGTATTTGCACTTGCTGGCCCCAGGCACTCACCCCACAGTATTTGCACTTGCTGGCCCAAGGTACTCACCCCACAGTATTTGCACTTGCTGGCCCCAGATATTTACCACACAGTATTTGCACTTAGTGGCCCCAGATACTCACCCCACAGTATTTGCACTTAGTGGCCCAAGGTACTCACCCCACAGTATTTGCTCTTGCTGGCCCCAGGCACTCACCCCACAGTATTTGCACTTAGTGGCCCAAGGTACTCACCCCACAGTATTTGCTCTTGCTGGCCCCAGGTACTCACCCCACAGTATTTGCACTTGCTGGCCTCAGGTATTCACCCCACAGTATTTGCACTTAGTGGCCCCAGATACTCACCCCACAGTATTTGCACTTAGTGGCCCCAGGTACTCACCCCACAGTATTTGCACTTGCTGGCCCCAGGGTAGTCATGTTTCTCAGTCATGTGGATCATCAGACGGACTCGTTGACTGAACCCTGCCTCACATATCTGGCATTTGAAGCTCTTCTTCTCTACAATAAAATCAAAGTAAAGGTTACTTCCACATCTTAAATATTGCCCAAGACAAGAATGATTTATAAAAACCGAAATGACAAATTCTTACAATTCTCCTGCAGTCTATTATCCTCTGATAACAAATTTAAATTACAGAGTGGGGTTTGACAATGTTAGAAACCTAGTTTCATTTGAAGGAAGAATTTGGTAAAGTATTCAAAGCAAAAATTCTCCACTTAGAAGATCCCTGGAACCCTGCCCCAGTAGAATAAGCCTTGTTCTGGGAAAAATGGGTTTAATGCATGTACATAGTGTGGTCCCAGATTAGCCTGTGCAGAAGCCTGTGCAGTCTGCACAAACTAATCTTAGATCACACTTTTTGCCTAAATTATAATTTTGCTAAGCAGATACTTAAAAATACCATATGAGCAAAACGTTTTGTCCCTGATTAGCCTGTGCAGTCTGCACAGGGATGACACTACGCACACGCATTAAGACCAATTTTCTAAGCATGCAGCTTATATGCTTCTACAACAGAACAAACTACAATACCTAGATGTGTCTGAAGGTGTGTTTTCAGGTAGAGCTCGGTAGTGAAGCCCTTGCCACAGTAAGTACAGATCTTGTCCCTGGGGCCGTGAGTCTGCATATGGATCTCTAAGTACTTGGCCCCTGCAAAAGGTTAATACTATTAACCGTTAATAGGCACTATAACATTACATTTACATTGCATTTACATTATATTCAGTGATGATTTACATTACCTTTACATTACATTTACATTATATTTACATAAAAGATTTCCATTTATTATAGAGCAAAAAATTGGGCCAAATTGCCCCCAACGAAAAGTTTATATTTTCCCCTCAAATTGAAAAATAATGATCCTTCAAACACAATTATTTTTAATTTTTTTATTACAGTAAAACAAGTTTTTAAATACTATAAAAACTTGTCTGTATTTATTTTCTAGTTAAAGCTTTGTCTTATTCATTAATTGAGGCAAATTAAAAATATTATGATATTTCCCTTGTCATGGCAAACTGCAAATGCATTAAGCCCTGTTTTCCCAGAATGAGACTCATTTACATTTACAGTACAGTGACACATGACTCAGTGTGTTTTTTTTCATTCAAATTTAGGTCCAGGAGGGGGACCCATTCCCAAGGAAAAAAAGTATATTTTTTTCCCAAATGGGACATTAAAATTCCTTATGAAAGGTTTTCAACAATTTTTTTTTAAATAAGTCTAAACACGTAAATTAACTCAAAGTCCAGCCCTGTAAGTTAAACCTTAGAAAATATCATATTGAATTCACTTGTATTATCAATTTCATAGTATTTGTAAGCATAAATCAACAACATTAATTTCCCAAATTTAGTAAAAAGAACGTGATTGTTCTCAATGCAATGGCCCAATTCCCAAAATGGTGACAAAAAAAACACTGCAGTACCTTTGTACAGTTTGCCACAGATGTTGCACACCTGGTCTGCTTTCTTCTTGTGTGACTTCACCTTGTGGTCAGTGAGGTAGCGCCTACTCTTGTAGTACTTAAAGCAGATGTCGCACTGGAACTCCTTCGTGTCCCTGTGAGTCTCCATGTGACGCTTCAGTCGCTTCACTGAAGTCAGAGGAAGAGATTTCAATAGAGTCAAACCATGGGTCAAACGACCCTGTGCTTGAAGACAGTTGCAAAATGCATGCATCAAAAAGCAGGAGTTTGCATCAATTGAAAGCCCTCATATTCTCCCTTATACATTTTCCAAGTAGATTGTAGTAAAGGAAGTTATTAAATGGACCCCACTATTCTTCATGCCACCAAATTGCAATTATTATTTACTTTTTTTTTTACTGTAGTTGTCTGTATCTGATCTGCCTTGCATCACATTAACACATGTATAAAACTTTTACTTTAACCCATAGTTCCACAGCTGTACATAAACAATAGTTTTGTTTGTGTTTTTTGTGGTGTTTTGGAAATTTTCATAACATCAATTTAAAGCATCTGCAGAGCATATAACACATATGCAGATACAAAATAAATATTAACTTATTTAATTTCGAGGCTCTAAAATATTATTTTGAATTATCAAAAATTCAAGCCAAAGACCATGAATCCTTGTTTTTAAAATCTCAGCGCAATCTTTTTAGCCCCAATCAGGATGCAATAGAGTGAAATGTCCACTAGTTGAACAATATACATTTTCAACAACTATATTTCACTAGCCCTCAAGCTATCCGACTGGTGGTAAGGTTAATATCTGCTTTACTGATCTTCCTCATATTCACAACCAATAAATACCTGTACTATGCAGTGTTTATTTTCATTTTTAATCTTAATATTTTGTTCATCTCCCATCCATATAAGATCAACCACAGTAAATATAATACTGGACACACTTGTGTCCTCAATTTTGATGCATTTGCTAGCAAAACAACAACATTAATTTCCCAATTTTAGTCAAAACACCATGAATTTTCCCAATCCAAAGAGACAAGGCCCCATTCCCAAAATGGCAGAAAAAAACACTGCTATGGTAGCGAGGGCATACTGGATATTATGTGTGTGCCTACTGATTTGGAGGTGTTGTGTTCAATAAATCCTACTGTATTATCATTCTCTAGATCCTTAAATACCAAGTACTGGTTCAACAAAAGTCAGGGTCTTCCCCAGGCCATTTAAGCGCCCCTTGCCGGGGCGCTTGAATTTCGAAATCAGAGTCCCCGGGGCGCTTGAAATTTTCCGATCAGTGTATTCTTCAGTAAAAGAAAGTGGAGATTGTCCAAAAAATTCAAGGTTTCCCTATCAGTGTATCAATATTCCCTGTTTTAAAAGAGCACTCGGTACCTACTTTCACAAGTAATCGCCATAAACACCACATGGGGTAATGGATAATCCACTGATAAGAGAATAGCATGACGCGCATATCGATTATTCTAGCCACATTACACGGTCATTTAAATGCTGACAAGGATGTATCTGGTAACTTTCCAGTCGTCAAACTGTGAAGTTCATCGTCCAATCGGTTACGCGAATGCTTATGAGGGCGGGGTTAACTATCGACCATTATTTTTGATTGACGTCGGGCATGAAGTAAGAGTTTATCGCAGCTTGATTAGTAAGAAGTTGTACCATTTGAGTAATATAAACCGGTAATTAGTACAGTACAGAACATTAAAGACGGTTTAGGGCATCATCATCACACCTTTTTACTGTAAACAAGTGTTACCTATGACTCATAATTAATACGAGAAATTAATTGCAAGTGGTAAACAATTAATTATTATAGCGAGTAAGTTGTGCAAATGACTCCCGGTTACAATTATGTGATAACAATTTATTTAATTCCAGTACATGTATTTTTCAACATGTCCATTTATAGAACTGATTAACCTCATTTTTCTGACATTTATTCGACACGTAATGCGCTTTAACAAATTTTCGTTGAATTAATTACGAACACTTGTAAATGTTTCGTCTGATAATCGATAGTTAGAAGACTGATGATGGCAACCGGCCGTGACAACGTGAATTTCATGCATAATTCCGTCAAAACATTTATTCGACTCGTAAAGTGTTTAAACAAATTATCGTTGAATTTATAACGCAACGGCTAATATTTGTTGAAATCTCAAATGGGAATAATTAAATTTGTAATCCGAAACCCATTCCCGTAAGTCGATGTTAACGCGTTTTTAATCCGAAACACACTTCCGAATGTAAATGTAACCGCACCGTTAAATATTTTTGCTTCAAATTAGCAGTGCAAATTTATTTTGTGTCGAATCTTTTTGTCAATTAAAAAGAGCGCGAAAATTATGCAGCATGTAAAACGTCGCGTCTATTGCATACAAATGGCGTGTATTGAGCGTTTTAACAAGCACACAACAGGTCAGGGGATTGACGCATATTCAGAGGCAATATTTCATCAAATCTATAAATAGTCACTTAAAAAATGGCAAGGTTTGTGTTAATGAAATAACGGAAAGCTTTTATCGTAAATATTTACCAGAAAGAGATTGATAAAAACGGAAAAACGGGATTATCGGGTAATAAATAGAAACTTGAAAAATAGTAAGTATACAGTAATAGAGTCGGGTTGAAACGGATGTATTGGGGAATCGTTCGAGTCGGGATTTTACTATCTGTGCGGAAAAGTTTTAAAACAATTAAACAATATAAAAAAATATATATTTTTAAATGAATGGTTTTTTTTTAGAGTCATAGCGCACCAAATGACGTCTTTTGACGCTGTTATCTTTAAGTTATAACGCACCACAGAACGTGAATTGACACGTTAAATTAAAAAAAATCAACGTCGGGAGGGGACACCCCTCCCGATCCCACCCCCGATCGGCCCCGGGGCGCCTGAAAAAATTCCTGGGGAAGGCACTGAAAGTATCCAATACATGTAACCCTAAAGCCTTTAAAACATTTTAGATAAAATAAATATTTTTAAAGTAATGTTCTCTCAAGAATACAAACCGGATTTCTAAAACAGGAAATAGTAACTATTTTATGAGAAAAATCATCATAATTAATGTAAAATATATTTCCAACAAACAAATCTTACCATAAATTTGAGCCCCACATATTTCACAGGCAGCCATTTCTGAATCCCTCTTAGACAGTGATCCGATTCCCCGTTGGCCTCTTGGTTTCATCCTCTTAAGATCATCTGCCATTTCTTGCTGCAATTTTTTAACAACTTCTTCGGAATAGTACTTGTCTGACTTCAGAAGATGTTGCGATCTATGGTAATTGAATGAGTTTTGTGTCTTAAAGGTCGCATTACATACAGAGCAAGTGAGAATAACATTTTTCTTATGTGTTCTCAGCTTGTGCAAAGCGAGATGCTCACTTGTTTCAAAGACAGCGTGGCACACATCGCACATGATTTCATCTACGTCGATTTGGAAATCCATTGTAGAGTCCTTGTCGCTTTCATCCTTATTGGTATCACTCACATTTTGTTCCAATTGTTTACCACCTGTTTTATTTGAATCACCAGATTTTTCCAAAGGTTTAATTTTTACAACTTTACATGGTTCCTTTAACTGCTCAGAAATTTTATCAATATCCTCCTCGTCTCCAGAAATGGCTTCTTCTAACTCGGCAATCTCATCAAATTCATTTGAATCCTCATTGTTGATATTTACATAAATGCTCTCTTCTATCTCGATTGTTCTGTTAAAATCAACCTCTTCTTCCAAAATTTCGCCCCTATTGATATGAGTCTGCATATGGCTTCTCATACTTTCCTTCTTCCTGAGTTCTTTCTTACAGAGGTCACAGTAATAAATCCTTCTGCTATGAACTCTTCGCATGTGTTGACGATACTGGTTGCTACTGGTGTACATCTTTTCACAGATATGGCAAGTTGTGTTCAGCTTTGAAGAACTTCCACTATCATCTACAGGCTTTGGTTTAGTCCTTCTTACGTAGTCTTCATCTTTTTCATTCACTATCTCCACATCAGCTCGATTAACTGTGGCATTAAAGTCAACCTCGCTTGCTTTGATTTGATTTTTCTCGACATGATTTCTCATGTGGGACTGGTAGGTATCTTTTCGAATCAGTTCCTTCTTGCATAAAGGGCAGTAATAGATCTTTTTTAAATGAAACCTTCTCTTATGCCGGTTACAGATATACTTGTCTTGAAAGACTTTGTTGCAGACATCGCATTTCTGGGGCTGTAAATATTCAGCCCTTGCTTTTTTAAGTGTGGAGCCTTCACCATCACTGTCATTGCTTGTTTCAAACTTTTCAACACATCGATTATTTGATTCTGACTTGCTCAACAGCTTTCCTGCTTTCCATTTTGCTATAATTGACTTATCCTGTACCATCTCAAAAAGGCCATCTGTAGATTTATACACAAATGTTGTAGTTCCATCAGGATTCACTACATTTTTAGCTTCTATGTTAATAGTACCTGAACCATAAGGTTCTCTATGATTTTGGTTAATAGCTTGGGAGTTTTCATTAACTGTTTCAGTTTCATCCTCCTTGTTTAGACTTGTTTCATTTACTCTAGGGACTTCTATTATCTCATATGAAATTTCATTTAATGATGTCTCTTCCACTTCTTTCAGTAAAATGTGTTTTGCTATGTGCTGCTCAATCATCTGGCGGGATTTGAAAGAACGGTCGCACTTTGAGCATTTAAATCGGTACTTTCTATGAGCAACCCTTATGTGATCCTCCAAATGTATCTTCGACCTGAAGGATTTGTTGCAATGGCGGCATTTAAAGGGTTTATGATTATCATCAATCATGTGTGTAAGCTTGTGTCTACGAAGAGCTTTATATGTGAGCAGTCTACCACAGATAGCACAGGAGTACAGCATGTTTTTCTTAACAACACTTCGTCCTTCTCTATGCTTTCTATCATAATATTCTCTTGCAGTTTCTTTTGGAAGCCTTCCAGTTTGCATAATCTCTTTCTCAACTTCCTCCTCAGATTGTCTTAACGGCTTAGCTTCTACATAAGCTTCATTTAAAAGCTCTGGCATATCTTCAAATGCAGCTTCAACCACTTCAGCATGACTGACTTCTTCCAACTGAATTGTTTTCAAATAATTTAGTTTTTCAGGCTCATTCATATCAACTTTTTTTTTAGTCACTTCCATCTTACTTTCCTTTCTTATAATCTTCTTTGTTTCAGTCTCATTTCTTACGTTATTTTTCCCTGCTCGCTTTTCGTACCCTTTAGTGACTTCTTCTTTATCTTGGTGTGTGGGAGTTCCATACCCAGCCAATGCCTTGTAATCTACCTTTTTCATTGTTGCACGACCTACACTTCTACGTGTGCCATACTTAGATACTGAGCTCTCCTCAAAACTTTCATTACATTTGCCATCAGTTGTTTCTGTATCTTTATTTAGTTTTCTCTGTTTAAAAGCTTCAGATGCCACTTCTTCAGTTGCTTTGCGCTTCATTCCATCATGATTATTTCTAATTGGTTGTTCATCTATGTTTGGACTGGTTATTTTACTAGGTCTGCCTCTTCTTTTGACAACATTTTGCTCAGTAGATGTTTCACATGAATAACTTTTGTCTGCATTTACATTTTTAAAAGCATTAAGGTCTGTTCCATCATGCTCATTCTTAACATGTTCCTTCAACCTTTTTGGTCTACCTCTTTTCTTTTTAGCATTTACTGGACTCTCATCACTAACTACTTGCTCATCATTGATGTCAGTTTTTTTTTTGTTCTCCACAGTTTTTGGACTGTCCTTAGATAACTTTTTGTATGCTCTAGCTGTATGATCTTCATCACAGTAACTGTAGCTGGAAATCTTTTCTTTATCTACCATGTGACTATGCAATAAACTCATGGATGAGAAGGACTGATAACAAACACCACAGATATACTCAGCATGCTCAATGTCACTTGTGTTTTTATCCACAGTATAGTTTTCACCAGCTACATGTACATCATATAATTCATCAAGACCTTCAATTTCTCCATGTGTTTTAAGGTGAGCATAATATAAACCAATCTTGTCATATCCTTTGGAACAAAGTCCACAAACAAACGGACATAATACCTCTTTCATTTCAGTAGTTGCCATTATGCATGTACTATTAACGTGCCATTTTTTCTCAGAAATCTATCAAACTCTTGAAGTAGTAATCTGAAATGGATAAAATACCGTTTTGCATTTTGTAAATGATCAAAATTTCACAATACAAACGTAGTTACATTGTATATGACTGACTATACATGTATATTAGTATAATTTTAAAACCCATCAACAAAGCGATTCGGAAAATAATAGTAGTAATATGACTGTGATATCACACTTTTCAATGCCAATATCAAAACATTTCTTCATACACGTAATTTAATTTCAAATTGTAATACATAAGCGCTGTAAAACATGCATGCCCCCCAAATGGGCTGTCAGTTGTAGTAGCAGCCATTGTAAGAATTACGTTATCATCCGGAAACCATTTTACTGCTTCGAGTCACTGTGACCTTGAACTTTGACCTAGAGACCTGTAAATCAATAGGGGTCAACTGCCGATCATGACCAATGTCCCCATGAATTTTCCTGATCCTAGGCTTTAGCATTTTTGAGTTATCCTCCGGAAACCATTTTTCTGTTTCCAGTCAACAGATAAGGGTTGTATTTTCGTAATTACGAATTATTTTCAAGTCCGTTACGTATTTAATTTAAAATCTTGTCGTACCATTTAGAATTACATGTACAAAATCAAGTTACGAAAACTATTTTTACATCGGTTCGTATCGATTTTTATTCAGTTCTTTTCGCGTATTAAAGATCTTTTCGGTGCTTACATAGAATGGTTATCAGGTTTGTTAAACAAAGCGCATTTTTTCCAGTTAAAGCGGTGGGTACAGTCTATCTGTCAAAAAACAATGGCGGCACCCAGAGAGCGTCCTAAAAAAAAAATGCAAAGCGTGTAAAAACACGCTTTTAACATATTTTACGCAAAGTGAGCCGAAGTTGAATGTTAAGAAATACATTATAGAAAAGATCTTATACGATGTTGTATGTTTAGTTGTCGACACAGTCGGAAAAGCTATAAAAAAAACGTGACACGACAGGTCCAATTTTAAAACAAAAAAAACATTGAACGAGTGGGAGGGACAATTCCTGTGGCTTATCGTTGAAAAGATTGAAGGGGAGACCCGTTTAAATTATGAAATATGTACAAATTCATCGAAGATATGCAATCTAAGCACAGTTTGGGCATATGAAGGTATTTGAAAAATATAATTCTATAATACTGAATAGACACTGTTGAACTTGTGTAAATAAAGTTGCTAGTATGTTTATTTATAATTTTTTGCATGAAAATAACCATTATTATTTATTTTTAGGTCATTTAGAAAAGTTTAGAATTATTTTCCAAAACTAAGTAGTAACGTTAAGAATAAGAATCTTTTTGAAAATCTGGTAACGTTAAGAATTTCACAAAACCTTATCTGGAGCTCTGGTCAACGTGACCTTGACCTTTGACCTGAAAATTAATAGGGGTCATCTGCAAGTCATGATCAATGTTTCTATGAACTTTCCTGATCCCAGGCCTAAGCGTTTTTGAGTCTGGAAACCATTTGTTGGAGTGACCGACAGACTGACCAACAGACATGTGCAAAACAATATAGCTCCTCTTCTACGAAGGGGGGCAAAATAACAAGCTGTGTCTTAATCATTATGGTATTTTAGATAACTAATTATTAGGACAATTATTGTACCATATGCTAATCAAACACAAGGGACAAAATTGTCACAAAACCAGGTTTTCAGTTGAAACATTGTCTGATAAAGGGAGACAATTCAAAATGTGTATTGTTAACCCCCTTGTGTAAAATTGCCTTGATTTCAATTAGAAAACAAGGGCTGTTTGTAAAAACATGCATGCCCCCATATGGGCTGTCAGTTGTAGTGGAATCCAGTGTGTGAATACGTTTTTTGTCAATGTGACCTTGACCTTTGACCAAGTGACCTGAAAATCATTAGAGGTCATCTGCCAGTCATGATCAATGTACCTATGAAGTTTCATCCTCCTAGGCCTAATTATTTTTTAGTTATCATCCGGAAACCATTTTACTGTTTCAAGTCACTGTGACCTTGACCTTTGACCTAGTGACCTGAAAATTGATACAGGTCATCTGCCAGTAATGATCAATGTACCTATGAAGTTTTATGATCCTAGGTGTAAGCATACTTGAGTTATCATCCGGAAATGATTTTACTGTTTAGAGGCACTGTGACCTTGACCTTTGACCTAGTGACCTGAAAATCAATAGGGGTCATCTGCCAGTCATGATCAAAGTTCCTATGAAGATTCATGATCCTAGACATAAGCATTATTGAGTTATCATCCGGAAACCATTTTACTGTTTCGAGTCACTGTGACCTTTGATATAGTGACCTAAGAATCAATAGGGGTCATCTGCCAGTCATAATCATTGTTCCTATGAAGATTCATGATCCTAGGTGTAAGCATTCTTGAGATATCATCCGGAAACCATTTTACTGTTTTGAGTCACTGTGACCTTGACCTTTGACCTAGTGACCTGAAAATCAATAAGGGTCATTTGCCAGTCATGATTAATGATGTACCTATGAAGTTTCATGATCCTAGGCGTATGCATTCTTGAGTTATCATCCTGAAACCATTTTACTATTTCAAGTCACTGTGACCATGACCTTTGACCTAGTGACCTGAAAATCAATAGAAGTCATCTGCCAGTCATGATCAATGTACATGTACCTATGAAGTTTCATGATCCTAGGCCTAAGCGTTCTTGAGTTATCATCCAGAAACCATTTTACTATTTAAAGTCACTGTGACCTTGACCTTTGACCTAGTGACCTGAAAATTAATAGGGGTCATCTGCCAGTCATGATCAATGTACCTATGAAGTTTTATGATCCTAGGCCTAAGCGTTCTTGAGTTATCATCCGGAAACCCATCTGGTGGGCGGACCGACCAAAAAACAATTTACCCCCTCTTCTTCGAATGGGGGCATAAAAGTCTGATAAAGAGAGACAACTCAAAATCAAAATGTGCATTGTTACTGATTGAACTGTTCATAGTTACATAGTTGTTTCAAATTCAATCTATTTTTAGTTGTGGCAACCTTGACCTAGGAGATATTGACGTAATTCTTTCGTGCGACACACCGTCCAATAATGGTGAACAAATGTGCCAAATGATTTTAAAATGTCACAATTAATGACGTAGTAATGGCCCGGACAAGCTCATTTATGGCCGTTTTTGACCTTCAAACTCAAATTGTGACCTTGGAGATATCAACATGATTCTTTCGCCCGACACACTGTCTAATGACAGTGAACTAATGTGCCAAATGATTTTAAAATCTGACAATGAACGACAAAGTTATGGCCCGGACAAGCTCATATATGGCCATTTTTGACCTTCAAACTCAAATTGTGACCTTGACCTTGGAGATACATGATTCGACATAATTCTTTCGCACGACACACTGTCTAATGCACGCTTCCTGAAAAGGCCGGACCGCCGGTCTTGTGAAGCAAAATTCTTTATGGTTCGGGGAAATTTCTAACATCTCCAGTCCTTGTGACAGGTCAAAAAAATTGTGACTTAATACGGAAAAGTCTAATACTTGCCAAAAGAACGAAAACACCCAATTAGAATCCCTCTTTTTGTGAATTACGAGCCTTTTTGTCATTAAGAACACTAACGCATCACTAGTTTATAAGAGTGCTCTCCTTTTTTTTTTCTAAAACGTCAATTTTATTGGTCCGACATATTACCACCTATCCAATTACATGTACAAATGTTTCAACAAAAACTACACATGAAAATATGTTGTTGTTAAAGTTTCAATGGCGCTAGACAAGGCCAGAAAATGAAGCTAAGCGATGAGGATATAAAACAAAACCAAAAGAATATGAAGCAAAACAAGTAAAAAGAACTTCTCAAAGTAGTGGAAGTCTGACAGAAGTTGGCTGCATTATGACAAGTCACAATTCATATGTTTTGTGACATATGTTGAAACTATCCAATACGGTGCAAGTCTTCTCATCATGCAATGCGTAGTCATGGTATGTTATTTTGTTTTGAGTCTGACTATAATTTAAAGTTGTTGTCCATCATACACTCTAATCACAAGAACATGCAAACGTTTTGTTTTACTTTATCAGTGTACTTGTACACAGGCTGCACATTGCAATAAATATAAATGAGTTAAACATTACTTTATTCTTCAATTATAAACTCACGCTGTTCGGTCAGGATAATTTTTGTCCAGACAGGCAAACTTTTCCATCAGCCTGTCCGGTTGACAGGCACTTTTTGGGACTTTTCAGGAGGCCTGCTAATGATGGTGAACAAATGTGCCAAATGATTTTAAAATCTGACAATGAACGACAAAGTTATGGCCCGGACAAGCTTGTTCCCCCCACCAGCCCGCCCGCCGAGATTCGCCAATCTAATAACCAGTTTTTTTCTTCGAAAAACCTGGTCAAAAATGTGAATCGCAAATTTAGTCGGACAAGTATGATTTAACATTGTTATGCACACCTGTTGCTTACATCTTTTTAAAACAAGAGCACCGCCTTGTGGGTTCAGACCACTCATCTATTTTTCTTTTTAAAGGTGTAGGGACCTATCTCAATTTCAATCACAAAGAAGGGAGGGTTGGAGTGGAGAGGGGTGTATAGTGTGGGTGTGTGGTCATTTATTACATTATCTTCAAAAATGGCAACAAAAAAATTGCAAATTTTTCTTTATTTTTTTTTTTGGGGGGGGGGGGGATTCTTGGGTGGGATGGTTTGATGGTATTTCAAAAATAGAATAATTAAAATAAATAATTGTGTTTATAAACCAATATAAAAAAAATAGGGGGGGGGGAGGAGAAGGTGGGGGGATTGTGTTAGGGTGTGGTGGTCATTTATAAGATGATCTTAAAAAAAAATAAAAAAAATGTGTGTGTGTGTGTGTGTGGGGGGGGGGGGGGGGGGGGTGCGTCGTGGAGGATGATTTGTAAGAGTAAGAGTGCATTGTTACTGATTGTTCATAGTTACATACACTGTAACTCCAATATAGTGCGGTCCGTTATAACGCTGTGTCCAATATAACGCGGGGGGTCCTTGGATCCCGTTTTTTCTCCAACCTTCCATTTCTGATTCAAACCAATGTTATGCATCTTCATGTATTTTCAGAAAATTCAAAGATGGCGGCGATCACAGCCTGCTTGCTTTATCCGTCCGTTTAACCGATTTTAATCGATTTTAATCGATTAGAAGTTAAACGACACGAGAAAGCTAACTGGTGTTAATCTCTTGTGTAATGTCAATAAAGGTCAATAAAGGTGTGAAAACTTGCGAGTCAGTGTTTATTACATGTATTCTCTATCAGAGCGGCTCAGTGCGCTATTTTCAATAAGGTAAGTGCAAGTGGAATAATTATCAAATTAAAGTTATTCAAAACGATTAAAACATTTTTACTTTGATTTGATTGCAGTTTGTCCATATGAAAGGAGCGGCTGTGAAATATACTGCGCACAACTAGTATACTGCGCAGCCAGAGACTCGTGCAAGCAGAGAAAGATGACGGAATATTTCACATTTCATAGCGAATAGATGAATTACCTGTTAATGTTTTGTATGTATCGTGTATTGTATAAACTTTGACAGTGTTATCGTTTATTATATGCTATACATGCTTGATAAATAAAAAGATCTTTGTTTATGTTTAATGTTTCTGTTGTTTCTGTACGTGTACGAATAATAAATTAAATAATCCTAACGATTTATTTACGTGCTAACGCAGTATACTTAACAGAGATTCACTTCAATTTTTGCCATTTATCAGAAAGTCCACGGAAAGCACGATTTTTACATGACGCGTATGATGCAATAAAACATTTCTTTGTACATGTGTCGTATTGCATTCAATCTAAATTTAAAGTCGCTCGCCCAATTAAAGCTCTGTCCCATAATGCACTGTACTCTTTTTCTGAAAATTGGCGTCGGCATATGGATGTGCTTATGAATCTCATATTTCTCGTCATAAATGTTAAAGATTATTTTTTTCGTAATTGATGTTGTAATTATATTGGATTATCGGATGCATGTGCACATTAGAAAAGCGGTATGTATTACGTTATCGTTCGATTCGGTTTATATGCAAGTATTTTCGGATGACAACAGAGCATGGCAATACACAGGACCTATATTATAGGCTATACTTTACCTGTTTTTATATCCCCCTGCAATAAATTAGCTCAAAACTTATAACGCTGTCCGTTTATAACGCGGTTGCGTGGCTTGGACCCCGTCATCCGCGTTATATTGGAGTTACAGTGTAGTTGTTTCAAATTCAATCTATTTTTAGTTGTGGCGGCCTTGACCTTGGAGATATTGACGTAATTCTTTTGTGCGACACACTGTCCAATAATGGTGAACTGGATGGTTTGTAAGAGTAGTTTTTTCAAAGCATCAATCAAATCTAATCATAAACTAGAATGGCGCGGCAGAAGCCTATGCGTATCCCCACACCACATGTTTGACCCAGGGGTTCCCAGGGTCCGTAATGGGGCCATGCATAGTTGAAATTGACCGTATTGTCATAAGAGAAGTTCAGTATCAATTAATAGTGAATTGGTGTAGAAATGAAGAAATTATAGTTAAAGGCAATTTTGGGTGGGCGTGGCCTATGTGGGCGGACGCCCCAGGGTTGGTAATGGGGCCATGCATAGTTGAGATAAACTGTATTGTCATAAGAGAGGTTCAGTATCAATTTGGAGTGAATTGGTGTAGAAATGAAGAAATTATAGTAAAAGGCAATTTTGGGTGGGCGTGGCCTATGTGGGCGGGGCGCCCCAGGGTTGTTAATGGGGCCATGCATAGTCGAGATTGACCGTATTGTCATAATAGAAGTTCAGTATCAATGAGAAGTAAATCGGTGTAGAAATGAAGAAGTTAAAGTAAAAGCGATTTTGGGTGGGTGTGGCCTATGTGGGTGGGGTGCCTCAGGGTTGGTATTGGGGCCATGCATAGTTGAGATTGACCGTTTTGTCATGCAAAGTTGAGATTGACCGTATTGTCATAAGAGAATTTCAGTATAAATTTGAAGTGAATCGGTGTAGAAATGAAGAAATTATAGTAAAAGGCAAATTTGGGTGGGTGTGGTCTATGTGGGCGGGGCGCCCCAGGGTTGGTAATGGAGCCATGCATAGTAGAGATTGACCGTATTGTAATAAGAGAGGTTCAGTATCAATTTGAAGTAAATCGGTGCAGAAATGATGAAGTTAATGTAAAATAACATAAAAAAATGAGTGAAAATCTCTGACCCGGCCCGCCCCAACCCCCATAACTTTTGACCCAGGGGTCAGATCAAAATTCCAAATAGTGCAGGGTCGCACATATGCCCATAGCTACTATGTGTGTAAGTTTCAAGGTTCTAGTGCTTATAGTGCAGTTTTCAAAAAGCGTGGGGATGATTAAGAATCTATACAGTAGATGTATGTCACCAACCGAAAATGGGATAATACAAACATGGTTTCATTTACCTAGAGTGAAGTTCAATATCTTTTAAATTATGCTCTATCAATTTTGTGATTCATGGGGTTTAAAGGTTACATGACTTTGTAACATAAAACAGAATCGTATTAAATTGAAAAAAAATACAATTTCAGTTTTTATTTATGATAAGTATGTTCAGTGAATCAAATTTTCGAAGTTTTGTTGGCCAAATGCCTATTGCAATCGAGTACTCTTGCTTTTCGGATGTGGCATCTCCATACAAGGTTGTAAATGTAATTTGTATGAAACTATCGGATTTGCATGGTTAAACATGATGTAAATAAACAATTTGGGCATTGATATAACAGGAATTTAATGAATCCTGAAAGGAAAATCGTTTATTGCAGCATGGTTTGCATTAAGTCAGACATTTTTTTACTTGTTTCCTTAACTGCTTGACACACGGTAATAGGTCAAGATACTATATAGGTTCATCTGTGTAGATCACTAGATACAGGGTGCAGAATCACTTGAGTTTTTGGGGTGTTCCACCTTTTAACTTTATTGGATTTATTGGACAGTAAGTGGTTTTATTTCAAATAACTTTTTTAAACAAGTTTTCTGAAGAATTTCAACTACCCCGCATAAAAGACAGATTTTTATGCATGTGCACTTGTTTGATAATTTAATTTCTACTGTATTTATTCTACACGATAATGTTTAACCCCACGTGATATTTTGTCACCGATTTCAGACATGTTTAAGAATTTTATTCTTATACCTTAAGGCTTCAAGAAACTGTTCTTTTATGCATTATAGATTTGTGCAAACGTATTTCAATAACTTGATTTATTTGCAAAAATAAAGTTCTTTACGATGTGATTACACCCTGTCCAGCCCATGTGTAAACCCCTGAAACCTGTTGATACTGGCTTTTGCACGCTGGATACATGTATGATTTTTGTTAATTACAGTTGCTCTTATTTTTATTAAAGGAATATTATTTATGTTATCATGGTTAGCTATAGCTTGTTGAATGTTTGTGTTGCAAACTTTTCACTTATGCTTACAACATGTTAACAAGCGTTCCTAGGCTGGCGTAATCCCGTGTGATTGTATAATGGTGTTTAAAATAATACAATATTTCTACACCTGAGTAACGATATATACAAGCCAATGTAAATAATTGTGTGAAATTCCAAAATTGAACCTTCATCAAATCGAGCGAGAAAATCGGTAGTTGTAGCCGCCAAATAAACCAACAATTTGCTCCGAAAAATGGCGTCGTCCTTTTTCAAGAACAGTAACTCTAGGTGGATAGGTTACATTTCACATACTTTTTATTTTATAAATATCCGGAGCATCTGACGACCTAATACTTTATTAATAAAGATTTAATTATAAAAGATGTAGTCTAATCCTGCGTACTTGCACATTGGTTTGTACACAATTCAGCGGAGCCTTTATGAAATAAAATAAATGCACTGCTTATACTGAGACAGCGCACTTTGCATGTTTGGACCTGAATCTGGATTGGCACGTCGAAGATACTGGTAAATTCTTGCTTTTACTCAACGAAAGTGAATGCGCGATTTGTTATTCCACACAGGCAAAGTTCTAACAAAGAATTAGTTTTTAAAGGTATTAGTTGTTGCTGGAATTAGTTGAAAGCATTGAGAATTATTGTTCACTTGCTTGCACACGATGTTCTGATGTATATAGTCCTCGTATTTCTTAGCCCTAATTGTACGTTTAGGCCTTAGAGGTAGTGTTCAATTGGGATGGATGGTAAGTGCCCTTTCACCATCTTGTACCAGAGCGTCAGCCTGTGGGCTCGTCGTCGGTCTTGGAGTGGTGGGAGGTCCAGCTTTTGAAGCATGTCTGTGACACAGCCCGACTGTCTGTAGCGTTAATCACTGGTGATGAACATTGCGGCTGAAAATTGGACACGCTCTAGGCGGTCAATGTCTGTTTGGTGGAGTTGATCCCATACGACACTGGCATATTTAAGTTTGGACCGGACAAGTGCTAGATAGGAGTTTTTCAGGTTTGATTCCCTTGAGTCAGGATTCGGTCCCGAACACTATGTCAGGCTTGATAAAGTGTAAGGCTACCTGTAGCTCAGAGCTCTTTCCTCTGCCAAGGCTTCAGCAATTAACATTAATAAAGCGGAGGTTTCTTTTATCGGAGACACAGTAGAGAGATGGAGTATTCGTCTAAGATGTACTGGAAGAGTATACGTGTCTGGGTGCCCTGGAGGTACTAAGTCTATCAGCTGGGCTACTGACATGAAGCGGGGTAAATACAGAGACTGAGGTTAATAAGTCGATGGTTGATTCTAGTTGAGATAATGGGTGGAACATGCTTGACGTGCTTATAGTTCGTAGCTGTGAAAAGTGAAGCTTCTAATGTTGATGCTGTCGCATTTACAGCAGAGCCAATGGATGTGAGAGTTCTTTGCTTGAAGGTCATAATCAGCGCTGCATAGTTCGATAACGACTTGTGGTGCCAAATATCACAGCCGTCAAAGCATCATTCAATAAATTGTATGAACAAACATCAAAACTGTCCAGCGCCTTTTGAAACCTTTGTTTACATGCCTTTAAACTGGCCGATATGTTAAACACACGAGCGATTTGATTGGGCCATCACGAAGGTGTGTCTTTACTCTTTAATATTATTATTTGGATCGGGTCAGATCGTCGACGAATAGGCCACGCGAGATGTTTATCGTGTTATTATTTAAAATTTGATCCAGCGATTGTTAAAGTATGGCAAGATATGTACATTTCCATAAAGGAAATTCATTTCTGCCTTCAATAACACCAAGTTCATAAAAATCGCTTCACAATAATGACTTTTCAAAGCACTCTATTTCCGGTCATTTTGAGTTGAATACCTTGTGTGTATATATATTCGCACTGACTACTCAACCAAACATTGATTCGCACTTATGTTATCATATGCCGGATATTCTTCCTTTATTTCAGACAATTTACCAATAAAACAATAAAATACAGGACCATTCGAGCAATACCATCTTTAACAAAAAATAGTTAAGGTCAACGCACTGGAATAATCATTATACAGGTATTGTTAATATTGTTAGTACGCCCTTTTACCTATTGCATGTTGAAGAGTTTATGTTCTTATCTATATTTTTGTTATATTATACCTTGATCTTGTACCTGAATAAACTTGACATGTTTAAGAGTATTGAGTAACTGTGTCAACAAATCTTATATTGTCTAAATAATAGTATGTTGTGATGCTGAAGTGCAAAGAATTATGAGTTTGTTTTTAACCGGAATGTTAATTAATGAAGTAACAAAAATATATCGTACTATTTGAGATGCGTAAATGTATAACTAAGATGTTATGATGATGCATTATACTATTATATTTACTTGTGAATTTTAATCACTGACATGGTAAAGTGCTTTTGTGAACACTATATTACTATAGTATCTTGATTGTGGTATTCGACAAACCTACGGTTAAAAATTAACTATGACAAGAGTAAAGAATTTTCTAAGATCCATTTCTGGACAAGGCCCCAGCTCGAATTACCCGATAAACGTGGGTGTCTATGGCGCCGCTTCCGATCTGGAGGCAGTATCTCTTATCGGTGACAAAGATTGAACACAGGGATTTTCTTCCCATTGTTACTGACGTGTGCTATTTTATATTGTTAGTTGCTCTAAAAACATTTGACAGTGCGGATTTCCTATAATTATTTAGGCGTGCTTGAAGTTTCACAAGACAAAACATATGGCGAATTAACAGACGCGTTTTAATTCATTAATTATTTAGCGGAGGAACAGTGAAATACGGCGCATAGCATTGACTACCGGTAGCTTGATATAAATCAATGTTTATTTATTGGACTTTTCTTGAATCATACAACCACAGTATTTTCATAGAATAAAAAGTTTTCAATGGCTGGAAGAACAGGCTATATAATGAAAGGGACATTTGTGGTTCTTATAGTACAATACGTACTGTCGTGTGTTTGCGGGATACTTTCAGAAGAATATACCCAAACATTTAAAGAAGTATGTCCATACAACAATCTCTGCAATTAAAATGCAACAAAGGTGAGCTTTCTTATTTGTTTATGTTAACTTCTAACTTTTGCAAAAATGTATAAAAGCTATGTAAAACGTTTTGGTTTGCTGCTACCTTTATGGTTCATGGCCATCTCCTGCTTGCGCATCTGAAGAATCATTTTGTTTATATTATGACCATGTGGCATATTTGTTTTTTATTAACACGTTTTAAACATACTTTTAAACATCACGAAATGGTTTTATCTTATTTATAGCGTAGTGTTCCATTGACATATTTGAAATTATATTTCAAGAATAAAATTATTAACTCATTAATTTTTATAGACCTTTTGAGTCTCTTTTTACATACATGTATATGTACTTTTTTATAAGTTATATTTTGAAATGGAACAAAAATCTATTATTTGATACATTAATACGATATATATAATTTTTATAAAGAAAAAAATAGAAACAACTTTAACATGATTATTGTAGTTTACACTATTTCACAAACGATCATCATCGTTTCAATAAAATCAACGACATTCGTTATTTTCTAGATTAGCAACTCAACGATATATATTTGAGTAAAATAAATTCATTGACGGATATATAAATATAAAAAAAGTGAAACTCCAGCTGCTGGAGCAGTATTGAATTCTCATTATATACACTATTAGTTGGTCCTTTAATTAAGGCCAGTGACCAATTGCCAAAACAGTACAAAACATCACAAAACATCACAATACAAAACAACAAACATAACACATAAAATAATAAAGATGGGATCACCGCCTTGGAACGGTCAATGCAAAGCATTGGGGGTTTAAACCAGTTTTAGAGCGCTAAACCTCACACTTGGCCCAGCAATATTCATGATACATTTAGGTGCAAATAAAATTTAACATCATAGCATTGCAACTCAAATTAAACAATAATAAAAGGGAATTACAACGCATTCAATTTAATTACCATTTAATGGCTGATTTAGATCAAAACTTAAAACTCATTTGTTCAATCTTTTTCACGGATAACCAATGTGTATTGTTTGTGAAGCGCAATAGAATATTTTTATAATAATTTTTGCGCTATATAAGTGATATCCCAGCAAACATTTTAAATCGGTCCGATATCGGCCCGATATTTATTTCAATATCGGCCCGACATCGGTAATTACATCGGCCCGACAACGGGAGTGCAACACGGCGCAATGTTGGCCCGACATCGGTATGTATATCGGCCCGACATCGGTAATTACATCGGCCCGAGATCGGGAGTGCAACACGGCTCGATGTTGGCCCGACATTGGTATGTATATCGGCCCGAGATCGGGAGTGCAACACGGCTCGATGTTGGCCCGACATTGGTATGTATATCGGCGATACCTTCTTGAGCCAGCATGGTGCCGACATACTTTTAACCATTCCTCAGTCCCTGTCTAGCCTCAATTGTTTTTAATTGTTGTTGGTAGTGTTAAGGGCCTAAAACAGTTTCTTAAATAAATGAAAGAACATTTTCTTCAGACAACATTTTATTTTTACATTCTTTTCAACCAAACTGGAACACAGTACTTGCTAATTATACTACTGTCTTGAAACTGAAAATATTAAACTGATTTATTACTAATTCCAACATTTTTATTCTAAATGGTGTAAAAATGTATTTGTATTTATTTCACATCGTTTCTAAGGAACGATGAAATGAAAATACGATCAAATATCAACTAAATTCCTTCTTTATAGAAAAAGATTTAAGAATATAGCATCATAAAGTTAATATTTCAGATCATCATCGCGCAAATACAGGAAAAAGCAGCAATAATGGGTGTAAAAGTTCCATATTACATAGCTTGATTGTTTATGTGACTTGCTAAGAAATAAATCAAACAAGAAACGCCTGTCAGAGAGAAAATAAAATAAAAAGTGAACGCTATACACCCAATGACCTATGCATGCAGAATAAAACTGTGAAAGTTGGTCGTATGAAGCAATATCACGGTACCTAACCAATACGGATAATACCGGAAACTTTTGAACGATTCCGGATAATACGCGAAACGGCACCGGATCATATCAGAACATAAACAAGGCGAAATGATGGATGTGCCTAATATTGTGAGCGAAAAAGTCAACAAGACCGCGTAAGTATGCCCAATACTATTGCTCACGGAACATTATGGTATTTCAGCTTATGGTTGAATTCAAAATTCGAGATGAAAATAAAATATTTTATCAAAACGAACGAAAACAAATGAACCATACCTATCTCATAGTCATGAAATACTTTTTAAAAACTTGCATTTTTGTAACTGGCGAGATAAAACATATGCTACTACTACTTTGCAATGTTGTAAAAATTATTTAGATGTATAATTAAATCGTAGGAATTTACAGGCAACATCAAAAACGTGAGCATTTGCGTTTAAAAGGGTCGCATATTGATTTCACTGGCACCGGATAACAGACGAAACCATAAAATACTGGCACCGGATAAAGTCCGGAAACACGGCACTGGATAATACACGAAATCAATTGATACATATACAGATGATTACGTGCTTTTCAGCAGGTTTTATAAACAACTTGTGCACATCTTATGTGAAACTTTTAATATAGTACTTGAAGTTGGTTTCAAAAATGGATATGAGTTGACGATACGGATTGTAGCGATGTATATTCGCACTTTTCAGTTAAATTCTCCCACCTAAAAGAAGTAATGCCTACTAAGAGAAACATGAAAAAATGTATAACATGTGTGTCGCGCTCTCTTGCGGCAATCTCGATATAGCTGTAGCAATTGTCTAGTATATGTGCGTGCGTGCGTTCAATCAAGCTTGACCGGACTGGCAAATTGTCATTTATCATGAAATTTAAAAATAAATTACCACAAGTGTTCACAATATACAATTCAGGATATGTTGTATATATGGAAAGGCATGCAAAGCTACTATGCGTTAATACTGTATGGAAACGCAAATAATATGACGTCATTTTCATTGTATATATTTCAGACTGAAACGAAAGAGAAAATCGTCTCTGTGGTTACATCAACCAAAAAAAACTAAATTCCGCGAAGAAAACTTACCTGCAACAGTACCTTCCACATCAACAAGTAAATCCGATTCTGAGGCTGCATTATGTGAGAAACCAGAGTGTGTCCCAGCACTCCTACCTTATTTACTTTACTAGACTCACGAAATTTGGGACACATTTTGCAAAACCGGTATGGCTGCAATTTCCAACTACTAGTATTTGCTTGCAACTGAAAGATATTTCATTTTGGTGTGGTCTTGTGCTGGAGTGGGGGTAAAGAAAGTGCCCGAGTGAAACCCCGCCAGTCCGGTATTGCGACCAATAATCAAGCTCTCATGTACCGGAAGCGACGATTGAACCCGGGTCGCCTAGGCGAGAAGCGCGAGTACCAACCACTGCGCTAACCAGACAGCCACGATGTTCTAATGTGTTTAATGACATGCGTATATATGATACAAGCAAGCGGTAGACAAAAACGTAATCATTAAATGCAGATATGTGTTTTGCATATATGTTTTTGTAACAAAAGCGTATAATCTTAACTTGCAGGTATTGCGCAATAGACATTAAAGCACCCATGAAATGTCATTACACTAGTTCCACGTGCCTTATATTTAAATTCCAATTAATCGATAGATTTGTTTAAATTTTGCTTTAATTCTTGGGAGATGTCTGCAGTGTTTTATTATATTTGGGCGTATATTTCTTTGTTTTCAGAAATCATGCATTTGATTCACCTACGAGGCTTGGAAAAAGACAACGAAAATCGAAACGGTCAGATATCAGCAGACCGCATGAGGTAGCAAGGAGCTGTTTGCCAATTCGCAGCCACCACAAATGCGATGAGTCAAAGATTCTGCCAACCACTCGTCTTGGTATAACGTTGGAGGACACTATGAAAGTGTAAATTGTATTATGTCACCACATTAGGAGAACAAAGTGTTCATCACGGAACAGAACGAACTACTATGCCACTATTTAAATAGTTGATTAAGTAAAGGTCTTAACATGACAGTACATACCTAACGCGGTGTTCGCATGTGGTGCACTGTTCCTGCTCTATTTCAACGACCAATAGACAGTTGAATTAAACTTTCAATTTTATCAACATGTCCAATGTATTTTATGAAAATTTGGAGAAAGTGAAATATAATATCGTAATAATAACTACTATTTGTTTCAACTTACCTTTTAGGGGTTTTGAATGCAATTTAGCAAAAAGCATTTAAATGAATATACATTTGTAGTTTTTTTGAACGAGTCCCCCCTTCCAATATCAGCAATGTGATTTGAATGTGCTCGCTACTTAGGCTTGTGTATTGACATAAAACAAATTGTTATGACAAGTGACAGGTTGTTAAATGATCTTTGGATGTTTCAATACACAGGATATTGGTTTTTTGAAACCCGCTAAAGGATCAGCCATGAAAGTGCTGTAGATCATACAGTGTCTTCTTTGTCTCATCACATTGCACATCCAATGTGGCTGTAAGCTTGATGGCATTCTGCTTTTGATTGTGTGACTGATGATCACAACACCGTGCATTTTATTTCAAGGTGTCAAAACAAAACATTCTAATCTATTAGAGTTTATAGTCTGGCAGCTGTGGCGCCAAATATTCTATTGCAGAGTTATTTATGCTTCAATCATTTATGATTGCATGGTTTTAACAGAAAGATATTCATGTATCAGATTATAAATACACTCCGGTTTATGGAAAACAAACCTCAAAAAAATAATTGAACAAGCATATTTTTCTCATGTCAAATACCATTGTTTGTCTAAAGATAATTCGCATAATAAAACAGTTGAAACTTTACATAAACTTATTTGTTAGTTTTTGACCCGGCATGACCCATATTCAAACTTGACCTAGACATCATCTAGATACAACTTCTGGCCAAGTTTGGTGAATATGGTATAAAAACTACTTGAATTAGAGAGCGGACACCATGCTCAATGTTTAAAACTCACTTAGTAACTCAGTGACCTAGTTTTTGACCTGCCATGACCCATGTTCAAACTTGGCCTAGACATCATCTAGATACAACTCCTGACCACGTTTGGTGAAGCTCGGATGAAAAGTACTTGAATTAGAGAGCAGACACCATGCTCCATGTTTAAAACGCAATAAGTGACCACGTGACCTAGTTTTTTACACCGCATGAATCATATTCAAACTTGTCCTAAACATCATCTAGATACAACATCTGACCAAGTTTGGTGAAGATCGGATGAAAACAACTTGAATTAGAGAGCGGACACTTAATACAGACAGACCGACCAACAGACAAGCTCACTCATATATACCCCGTAAACCTAGTTTGTAGGGGTATAAACATGTTTTTACAAGCTTAAACAAATATTATAACAGTGGACTCTGATTAGTTATTTATTCTTTTCTGTAATACTGTAGTAGGAAGCTACAAAGAACACATTTATTGATAATACTAAACATTAAACCAGCAAAAATTAAAACAATAGTCAAACTTAAAATGAACTTAAAGACCAGCGGCTCCTGCTACGATTTTATACATTTATATTATACAGTTAATACTTTTCAGTCAATAGACACTTCAATAAAGAATGAATATAAGAAAGCCTGTTTCTTCTGTCTTGTGAAAACTGAATGAAAAATATATACACAAATAACACAATTAATATATTGTTGAAAGAAAAAGTTGCAATTATCATCAAGCATCTTGCTCAAAGAAATAAAACTTCATACAATCAAATGCTGGCTTGTCACCATGGCATCTCGTAAATGGGGTAGAAAATATTATTTAACAACTGCAAGTCAGCCCTAACAAACATATACCATGCATCAAGCATTCAAATACATGTAGTTTTAACAGAATAACCTTAATGCAGAGCCCTAACACATATATACCCAAAATGCAAATACTGTTTAATAACAATTTAAATTATAACAGTTGTAATATTCTCCAAAAATAAATGTCATTACCTGAAATAGCAAGAATATTAAATAAAACGTATTCAGACAGTTTGTTGCTGTTAATCATCAACCAACCAATCATAATTATCATCATCATCATCTTAAGAAGGACACAAAATCAACAATGCTACACTATATTTTAAGGCAGGATTAATATTCGGATGACTGCATTAAAACAATAAATGCCACAATATGAATTAATTTCATGCAGCTGGTATACCGGGTATTGGTAATTTCTCAAAAGCAATGCTTCTTTATGTCAACAAAATGATTTCCTAATTGCTAAGCAAAGCTTCTGAGCAAACATCATGATGAAGACTGGCTGAAAAAACAAGTGCTTATAAGGTTCATATGGGTTTACTATTGCCATTTAGTTTCTGTTAAGGCCTTACAGTAATCAGATATAACTGTATAATTATAATCCTTTATAATATTATAATATATCCAGAGTTTTATCTGTACTTATTCTGACTAAAGCATTTAAAACACTAATGACCAGTCTTCTTTTTGTGTTTATAAGAAGAAGATCTATATTTGTAAAAAGTTCCACACACATAACACTGATGTTGTTCGGGGTCATCATGAGCCTTCATGTGTTCTTGAAGGTAGCGTTTTTGTCTTGAAAATGCTTCCACACTTATCACACTTGGGTGATTCCATTTTTCCGCACACATGCCGTGGCAGGTTAGGCAAGTACTGATATGCTTTGTTGCACTAAGGACACTTAAATGGTTTGGACCCATCATGTTTTGCCCTGTGTCCATCTAACTCATTTCTATAATTGTAACCCTTCCCACATACTTCACACACACATTTAAAGTAAGATTTGTGTAGCCTTGTTCTGTGAACATTTAAGTCGCGTTTTGTTTTAAAGGTTTTTTCACATTCAATGCACGAGTAAGTGCGTAAGTTACTGTGGTTGCTCATATGATTCTTTAAGTCATAGGTGGAATAGAACACTTTTTCGCAAACAGTGCACTTTTACCATCATTGGAATGGCTAACTAAATGTATTTTGTATCCTGTTCTTGTGCTATATTTGTTTTCACACATATTGCATTCATATTTCTTCTTATTGTCAACAACAATTTCAACAGAACATTCTAAGTCTAAAGGTTGCTCTGTGGCTTTTTCATTATTGTTGCAGTCAAACAATAAATTATCCGCTTGGTCTCCAGACTCAACATTGTGTTCATTTCTATCAGTGTCAGATGACACCACAAAACTCTCCTGCTCCTGTTCAGTCACCGCAAATCCGAAAAAACTTAGGTCGTTCGTGAAATCCTGAAATAAATAATCATATTTTAGCAATTGACATGTGCTATTGTTCCGAAGTCATGAGCCTTTCAACTGGCACACTTTTCTTTCATGGTTTCTTTACGAATGCCATGGGCACAGCAGTTGATCAAAGCAGGATAAATTGTTCCAAATTTTTGTTAAGTTAACAACAGCTCCGTGGTCGGAGACAGAGGCCCCCCTAAACAGGGTCTTGACACGGGATTTTTCGCAACAAAAATGATCATATGAGTTAATCTTATCATATAAGTGTGACTTAGCCACTTAAATAAAACTTAATGTCACAGTGATCTTGACATTTGAACTAGTGACCCCAATTTCAACAGGGGTCTTCCACTATCCAAGGCCAATGCACATGTGAAGTATCAAGCCAATCGGTGAATCAGTTGACAAGTTATTGATCGGAAACTATTTCACACTTAGTGTGACAGTGACCTTAACCTTTGACCTAGTGATCCTCATTATAATGACGGCCATCTACTGTCCAATGCCAATGCACATGGGAAATATCAAACTAATCGGTCCCTTTGTTCAAAAGTTATTGATCGGAAACAATTTTCACTCTTAGTGTGACAGTGACCTTGACCTTTGACATAGTGACCCCAATTTAAATAGGGGTCATCTATTGGCAAAAGAAAATGCACATTGGATGTATCAAGCAAATTGGTCAATCAGATCACATGTTATTGATCGGAAACAAACTGGTCTACCGACCGACATCCAGCAAAACAATATACCCTCCTCTTCTTCGAAGGGGGGCATAATAATAATCAGTCCACTCAGGGCTTACTCTGTCATTCGCCAAATTAGCCAATGGTTACAAATAATGAAATTTGGATACAAAAAGCCATTTGGCTACAAGGATTTCTACATAATCACCCATAAAATATCCTAAATGATAAGAATTCAGACATAAAAAGGTAAATTTGGCTACAGAAAAGTTTGGGCCGGAGGGAGAACTGCCACTGCTACATCCAATCAAATAAATATGGAACAGTGGCCCTTATTCATGAAGTAAACTTATCATCTGAGACTGTACTCACCATATTCTATGTACTCACCATATTCTATCTGACTATCTCGAACTTCAAACTCTAAATCCGAACTCAGATCATGACAGATGTGAGAGCACTGGTATCTGAAACAAATAGCATACAGTAATAAGTGAACTATGAAATGAAAACTATTGTATGTTAAACATAGATTGTTTACAAATAAAACAGATAATAGCTCTGAATGAGTGAATGTTGATATTGATAATCCAAAAACGACAAACCATGTGTGCATTTTGAGGAAAGTGCATTGTGTACACACCGGCCTTACTGACCTGTGTACTAACGCGCAAGGGATTGTGGGTAGCACTTCTTTTACAAGTGAAAAGTAAAAGCGAAAGTAAGTCAAGTAATCGTGCTTCTGAAAATCGCTATCAGTCTTAATAGAGATTCAAAATCGCATTTAAACATACTAAATAACATTTCGTTAAACAACATTCCATTTTAAACACATATTTAACACCGTTTTTCTCATTGTAGTAAAATATTCATTCCTACGCGGAACTATTTTGGCGGATGCACAAATCCCCAAATCAGGGGAATGTGATGCGTCCTAGCATAGAGGTGACAATACCGAAGTGACGTCACCATCTATGTATAGAATTTAGGTCACAATATACCAAAAGATTTCCTAAACAAATTCAATGTAAAACCGACAACTTCAACGAAAAATAAAGTCAAACTTTTGCGCGTAGACACCCCATACCCATACCTTTTCTTAAAGAGCATGACAAGCCAAATGGATTTAGACAATAAAAAAGATAGGTCATCCAGTATGTAAGAAAGAACTCGACGCGAATCAACGGTCACTATTTTAAGGCCTTTTACCGGCTGATCTCCAGTTGATGAGGGTTTCCCGCCATCTGTCAAAATCTCATGTAGTCTCCAACCTATAAGCAAAACACTGAATCTGTAGTATACAACAATATTTTCCCTACCACATGCACACAGAAATATTAAAAAATAAAGTCATGGCAAGTGCCCATACAGATAATTGTGTCTTCAAATAAATGACGTTCCATTCTTTAGAGGGTATATCATTGAACACAAAAATGATTTAGTATATTGTAACCTAGAATGGTGGAAAGTGCCTTTGTAAACAAGGGAAGTCACTCTAAATCTAAACCGAAGGTTACACACAACTCCCTAATATTCAATAAAATAATAAATTACAATTATTATAATCGCACCAAAGGTAACATGAATGGTAAATAAAAAAGATTAACAATACGCCAACAATTCTATTTTACAATTATTACTGCTGAACTGGTCTAAAAACTTTTTTCAAATCGTGATCAAATCGTTTATATAATTTTAATATTAAAACAATCAAAGGTGATCAAATCGTTTATATAATTTTAATATTAAAACAATCAAAGGGTTGTTATATCTTATAGATGTTAATGATTTATCGGTCGTTCTACAATAGCACGCGTTCTACATCCGATTTTGTAAGAATCAATACAGTGTGTAACCTTTAATGTCTAGTTTTAATAAGCTTTTTCAGGGCAGGGTCAAGACATTTTTCATGCGTTTTAACTGGCGTTTAGACAGAGTGATCAGGTCTGAGTGACGAGAAATAACCGACACATTCATTTAACAATCTTAAATCAAGAAATTCTTTAAATGTTAACCATATAAGCAGAATCCAAAATATTCTTTAAAAGTACTATACTTAAGTTCATTAGTTTCGGCTATTATCCGGTGCCTAATTCATGCATTATCCGGTGCCAGCAATCGACACAAAAAAACGTGTTTTTTCTACAAACTAAACCGTCAATCATCATGGTAATGATTCAACAATAATTATGCTGCCGTTTTCATCAGGAAACTAGCTCAGAAATTTCAATTTCATTGTTAATATAGACCAATATCTGCATTTTACTTCCGTTTCCACAGGTTTTGCGCATAAAACTGTTGGACAATATAGGCTCCCTCTGCATATTGACGTTTGTGTTACTGAGCACGAGTATAGAATTTACTTAATGAATGTCTTAGTTGTTCCGTGGAATATTGGTTTGGTGAAAAATGTTAACTTAAAAAAAGAATATTGAAATAAAAGAACACACTTACCTCAAAACAGTCAATATATTTCTGATATGATCCGGTGCCTTTTCTCGTAATATCCGGAATCGTTCAAAAGTTTCCGGTATTATCCGTATTGGTTAGGCACCGTGAATATAGAAGCGAGGACGTCACATAAATCAATGTAACCAGGAACAGAGAAAGTGTATCGTATGACGTAATTGACAAGCGAAGACACGATGACGTGAACCAGATCCAGAGGCAGTATTAAAAAATAAAGTAAAAATATTAAAGAGGCGGTACTGTAAAATTGAATTACCAATAAAACGAGCTTAATTAGGTGATTATAAATTTAAGAATCAAACGTATAAAATGGTAATTCCATTAATGATTCCAAATTTTAAGAGAAGAAAGATATAGTGAATCGAAAACCAACACACACGTGTTTTTAAGTACGTTAATTAACATCATATCATTTTGATAAAATGTTAATTAGATTGAACAGTTTAATAAAAACTTTTTCTTTAAGATATTTTAATTTGCGAACACGCTTCAAAATATCTCCATAAAATGATGGGTGGGAAATTCCATTAGTCAAATGCCATTTTAAAGAAATATTATATTTTATAATTAAATCACCATACTTTGAGTGAAATTTAGCCAATTTACTTCTAAGGTCATGATACAAAAAGCCTAGTTTTAACAATTTCTTCGTTAATATACATGAACATTCTCTGGCATAACGTACCAACTGCGAAATGTAAATACCATAGGATGGACCTTTATGGATGTTACCATCTAGGAACAGAAAATTCACCGGTAACGCCGGCTTTTAAAGTGCATAACTATAATTGAAATGGAAATGGAAAATAAAGCAACAGAAAAAGGTGAACACTAGTTTTGTTTTAAATTTGTAATTCATGTTTATGAAACTAAATACGTTTTTTTTATAAATCAATATATAAAATATACGTAACAATAGTTTTATGCATACTTTATAATATTCTAACAATTTGACTCGCATTTTTCTAAACTGAGAATTGCTCTGACTGATGTACAAGCACCGTATTGTTACCGTATACCAAACATATGCATAAAAGTAACAAATACAAAATTGCTGAATTCCATTCGTTTCAGACTTGCACTTATGTGCAAATGTATTTTAATAATAGTATAACACCGTGTCTGCATAGTTGTTGAATAATCATCGGATGATTTTCGTGGGAACGGTCATAAATAATAAATATAACAATGCGTGAATGACGTTCGATGTGTATATCGTCTTTTTGTGTTTGGGTTTACATTCGAAAAAAACACGAAAGTCCGTATTCCGGTTTTTAAATAAAAAAAATACAGATAAACAAAACGTTTTCTTTACGGCCTTTTTCGTTGTACACAACGCAAGTTTTAATAACATAATTTATTGTAATACTTGCTGTCAAATAATATACTTTACCAATCTTTACATCTAGGAACACATGTTATATCAAATATATTTTATGAAACGCTGCAAAGATGTGCGTAATTATAGGGGGATAACTCTGGTAAGCTGCATGTCTAAACTTTTAACGAGCATTCGAAACAGTCGTTTAAATAACTGGATTGAAAATAATAGCATTTTAAGTGGATCACAGTTCGGCTTCCGAAAGGGCCGTTCGACTACTGACGCTATATTTGTACTTAATGATATTATTCAAAATTCTAACGGACGTTTGTACTGTTTTTTATCGATATGAAACGTTCATTTGATTCTGTCTATTTAAATGGATTATGGTATAAGTTTTACTACGCAGGTATTAACATTAAATTATTAACGCTCATCAAAGACATGTATCATCAAGTTAAATGCTGTGTAAAATAGTGTAATTCATACTCGGATTTCTTTAATTGTGCGATTGGACTCAAACAGGGAGAAGTACTCTCGCCGGTGCTGTTTTCTCTATTCTTAGATGACCTTGAACTATTTTTAGAAAAAGACGTCAATTCTGGACTTTCATATGATGACTTGATATTTATACTTATGCTTTTTGCTGATGATATGGTAATATTCGGCAAGTCTGTAACTGACCTTCAACAAAGTATTAACAACCTTAGTAAATATTGCGATCGTTGGTGTCTAGAGGATAATATCAGCAAAACTAAAGTAATGGTATTTAGAAAAAGAGTACCGACTTTTAACAATGAAAAATGGTCATTTAAATGTGAAAAGTTAGATATAGTTGATGATTTAAATTACTTAGGAATAGTTTTTAATTACACGGGTTCGTTTTTCTCAAAGCTGAATCCCTTTCTGGGAAAGGACATAAAGCCCTAAATGTTTTAATTATTAATTTAAAAAACCTTGATATCAAACCTAGTATTGCAATTCAACTATTTGACGCATTTATGGGTGCGACCTTAAATTACGGTTGCGAGATATGGGGATTTGATAAGTTTATCGAAATGGAACGTATGCATCTAAAATTTTGTAAAAGGCTCCTAGGTATCAAAGCATCTAGCAGCAGCATGGCAGTATATGGGGAACTAGGAAGGTATCCACTTTACATTAACAGAAACGTTCGTGTAATAAAACACTGGCGAAAACTTATCCCTTCAAATAACATAATCATATAAAAATGGTATGAACGTTCCAAAGTATGAAATTATGTAAAGGTAATTGGGCTTTAAATGTGAAGAAGTAAGTGGATACCTACGGTTTTTCATACGTATGGGACAATCCCTCTTCTGTCAATCTCGATACCTTCCATATTGTATTTAAGTCAACTGTTATAGACGTTTTTAAGCAATCCTGGTACAATTCGATTAATAATTGCAACTCATTAATGACATACAAATTATTTAAATGCACCTTTGAGTTTGAACCATATCTTGATTATTTGCCAAACAAATTGCGAATATGTGTTTCCAAATTACGATTATCGTCGCACAAATTAGCAATCGAAACAGGTAGACACAACAATATAGAGAGATCTCAGCGATTATGCGCAAAATGTAAAGTCAGAGATATTGAAGACGAGTACCATTTTATCATGATATGCCCAACCTTCAATTCAATGAGAAAAGAACTAATCAAAGCCTACTATTATAAAAGACCAAGTATGTTTAAATTTGTTGAATTAATGGGTTGATAGATAGATTTATTTCAGTATAATGATACAACATGATAAAATATATCAACATACATGATAAAATAGTAAAACAATAAACATGTATGAGAAATGAAACAATGCCAATAACATTATACCACGGATTACACAAAAAAGAGAACTTTAATCTCTTATTTCCAGTGTGGTCCTTGGATATTGATGATAGTGACATAGAGAGGCATGGGATGAATATCAGAGATTTGAGTTATAAAAGACAATTATTTGCAAAAAAGGTAGATATATTAAAATGTGGATCAATTAAAAACCAACTGTATAGATCTAAAAGAATGATTACGTATTAAGAAGATGAGTTTTAACTGACAAATTAAATTTAGCTAGGTACTTCAAACAAAACGCAATGAAGGCACAAGAGCAAGTTCATATGTAGAGCCTTAATGCAGCCCCACCTAGCTAACTTACACTAGATATTCAAATATTAACGAATAAATTTCCCATCATCTAATAGTCTTTTTAATGTTTCATGACCGTACTATTTTCATCCTCCACATTCGTCTGTGCAAGTTCTTATTACATTCACCTTATTCATCATCTGTATATGTTAGCATAGCACAACTTAAATATTAGTATTGCATATTTTGTAAATTGTAAAACAAAAATCAATTTGTGCACAATTACTTTTTGTTTTTGAATTATCTATGTTGTACAGTTTAGTATATTTCAAATAATTCACGTGTAGCCTAAACGCATGTTCCAATTGTACTTATTGAGTAAAGTTGTTAAAATATTAACTAACTAAGTTTTCTTTATTTTTTTCATATCAACTTGTCTTGTATAACGTTTAAATAATTTCACTATGTTTATGGTTTTCATCCTCCAATATTTTTATGAAAGTTAATAACAAAAAAATAATTGTTTTCATCATCTGTATATGTTAATCTAGCAAAACACGAATACTATATTTTTTTTTGTTTCTTATTAATATTTGTAAAACAAATCTTTTTTGTGTATAACTTATTAATTAAATTCATGTATGTATGTATATAATCTTTACGCGATAAATATGATATTTAAATATTCTTATTTGTACTCACGTTGACATTATGCTTTGTATACCTATTTTGTAATTGACAAAAAACTGTGAAGTTTACGTCAATAAAACATTCTGTTTGTCTGGCTATAATTAAGTAAAAAATGAACGATAATATTTATGTTACTGATTTGAGAAATTATTATTTAGTCAAATATCAAAATTTACAATGTTCTAATATCTCTTTACCACTGGCAGGGATTTAATGCACTAAACCGTTGTTCCTGATTATATAGAGGGCCGAATTCGACTGGGACTCCATAACGAAATCCCGGGGGCATGCTTGCCGACAGGTATAAAAAACACATTCGTTTAACTCATAGAAAACTCCTTTGAGTAATTAAATCGCCTTTTGGGTTAACGGCAGACATTGCATTCACAAGTAATATCCTTCCAGGACTTGAACAAATTTCAGTTCGAACATATCATGATTAAACAAGCAAATTCATTGAATTGATATACCCCGCCAATATGCTTCTGGACACAAAAGTGTTATATATTTGACAAGATACAAAGGGCCATTACTCCATTATTAACAGATGGTGCACAATGCCATTTGGCGTGCATCACACTCTTATCCATATACATAATCATACCAAGTTTCAATGAAATCCGCCAAAGCACTTCCAAGATATGGCTCCGGACACATAAAAAAGCATTTTTCCAAGATAAAAAGGGTCATAACTCCGTTATTAACAGATAATGTACAATGCCATTTGGCGTGCATCATCTTCTCATCCATATATATACTCATATCAAGTTTCAATGAAATCCGCCAAAGCACTTCCAATATATGGCTCCGGACGGACGGAAAGACGGACGGAAAGACGGACGGACGGAAGGACGGACGGACAACGCCAAAACAATATCCCTCCGCCTATGGCGGAGGATAATAAAATCAGCGCACTTTTCTACAAGCATTCGTGTATGAATTAAAGTTAGACATGTCTTTCTTAGACAACAATGATTTAAAATCATGTTAAATAACACTATTATTCATATCAACCATCCATCACATTGTGCGTATTGGCGGCATTGATTTATATGAGCCATGGATGGAACGATCCGAATCTCTGCATGAAGTCAAATTGATCATATAATACGAAAAGAAAAATATCAACACAAAAGACACTTTGTCTTTGAATTTTATGCTCACTTTTTGGTTTGAAATTATTACAGCAAAGTGCGTTACAAGGAATAATTTTACATTCCTCTGTCAAACGTTGAAATACGTTGTTGCATGCAACTACAATTTATCGAAATATCTGAGTATTCTAATTTGTGGACTCTGAAACGAACCATCCACAGACAATACAACAAGAGGTAAGTGCTCACGATAGATATTGATTAATTATGTGTTAGTCTTACTTTCAGGTATGGCGGGAAACACATTGTACTTACCGTCATGGGGCTATCGTCGATACTGACTATTCTAACACCCGTCGCTGCCCGTAAAACCGTAATCTTGTTGTATGTAATACGATTGCTGCTTGGGTTCGGTAGGGTACCCTGTTGCTTAAGCGAGGTAAAATGGTAAACCTTTAACGTTGACAAGTTTTAGGTTATTTATATAAAAACAAAAGAACATGTAAATCGGTCGATGTGGCTATGTAATTCCCGAACGATATATTATTTTTCTAGTGAACATTGATATTTCTTGTTGATGTTTAGATTATACAAATTCCCGCTATGCACAAACTTTATCCTTTGTGTATGGTACATTGATATCCTTTTTTGTTGAGGCTATGACATAGCACGCTATGCAAAAATCTTCTCCAATAGTATTGAAAACTGTTATACCGCTGTGATGCCATTATTTTAGGCTATGGCATTCCCCGCTATGAGCGCTATGTGGGGTACATGTAGATGGGCAACGCCTCGAGAGAGAAGCAAACTAACATCGGTGTGTTTCGCAGGTATATATTATATCTTTGACAATTGTTGATAAGTATATGATATTGTGTTGAGCCGTTTTGTTGAATGCGACAAGTCGTTGCTATATAAACATTATTATTCGAATGAAACCGATGGCATTTTAAGACGACTTATGTGTGCATTCTTTAAAACTGTTGAAAATGAATTGAAGTTAAATAATTCATCAGATTAAACACAGTAGTAATATAACTTTTGCAGTTGTATCCTTTTGAGAATGTGATAATTGTAGATTCACACGATTGCCTTCATGTGTTTGCAAATGGAGAAACCTATGATTTCAGGAGCCCCAGTAGGCTTTGTGCTAACTTTTGCAGCATCAGAGCTACTTTGTGACTACCGCTTCGATAACGGCTGGGCCTCTTTTTTTTTACATAACCGGTTTGTTGCTGTGCTATTGTTTTTTGCATTTTTCTGGACTCTTAGATATATGGTTTAGTCCTTACCCAATGTGAATTGTTTTGACATTTAAATATATATCACAAATCTGATGCGATAGCCATTACACTATCAACATACGGTCATCATTGTTTTTGCCATGACCAAATGTAAAAGAGTGCCCAAACCATATATTTGTCTCCAAAGCAATGGTGACTAAAACTATCAATTTGCCTCTATCGTGTCTTATTTACAATCCAAAGAACTAAACTACGATGTTTGTACAAACTATAAAAATCATAGCAATATACGAATTATGCTTTATCATCCGTGATATTTTATTTACATACTGCACCTATATTGATATGCGAATTGACAATACAGTTAAACGAATACACGATATATGCAACAAATCAATAAAGGCAGTCAGTCATAGTTGATTAATGTGAAGAACGACACCATGAGATATTAAAAGCATACAACAATATGTAAATCAATATGATATATAATATAAGTAAATGAAACTCTAGTAACATAAGATATTTATTTGTTCGCGAGTCTTTAATCTAAGACAGGTGATCAATTCTCCTTTTACAAACAAAACAATTCAACATTTTACATAAACATAATTAAATATCGTATTGGTCACTCCAAAACTGTATCCGTGTATCTGGTTGAAAAGCAAAATGTTAACATTATGATAGTTATTGCATGTTATCTATAAATGTTGTATAGCCGTGCTTTGGTCGATTGCATGGTGGTCCATAGCAGCAGATGACCCTAGCAAACATCCTCGTATCACAAAAACCGAGGTGGAGTACATCACTGAAAATATAAAGTACAGCACAGACAAAACGGTAATCGTTAAGAACATATATGCAGTGGTTTAGGAACATACTCTGGAGTTCCATATTTGCGGCCCCATGTATGTGGGCATGTATCACTGCCCAAGTGTGCGACCAGTGGACCCACTACACCTTGCTAACGAACATCCCCACCTTCATGAAGGAGGTCCTTAAATACGATAGGAGGTCAGTTGTATTTGAATTATGTAAACGTTATACAGAAAATTTGTGTTTGTGGAAAGGGGGCTGAGCAAGAAAGAATGAATTAGCGAGGACAACTGAGGGAGCCAAATTACAATGACATAACTGTAATACGTACACATTCGATAAACAATTAGTATTTTCATCATTCATCGAATGTATCGAATATTTTTAAATAATTTGTAACAAATTTGAACCATTTAGTAACGACTTGTTGCATATCATATATCATACCATATATTTATCACTAGTTCAACAATCTGAGTCACATTCATAAAATGTCAATACTCAATGTGTTGCGAGTACCTGTAATGCATGTAGAACTCAAACGTAAAGGTCACATTCACCAAAAATAATACTATATATATAATAATATAAAAAAACGCTTTTATTAAATTTGCCGTAGATTTCAACCTCTCGGTCTTCTTCAGCGTCGTTTATTTGTGAATAAGCATATCATCTGTAGCGGAAGTGACGTTATATTATCGCACGTTACATTGCGCGCAAATTTTAGTCTTTTGTGTTTAGTCGTCCATATGGTTTGAACGTTCTCAGTTTGCGCTTCCAAAGTTGTTCGATGGTCTTCCGGTACTCGTTACAATCAAAGCACTGAAAGTACTGGTTTGACGATGCTTTTGAAGAGGATGGATATATAGAGAATATTTGTTGGATTCAGCGGAATATCGATTTTCCCAGAAAAAGCGAAAAATACCGATATTTTCACTGTTATTTTTCACTGTTTAAAACAGTGAAATACCAATTTATTTCACTGATATTTCTGTATAAATCAACGGAAAGCATAAAATAAATAAGCATCCATTTAAATTAATCTGCATTACCGCAATTGTGTAATTTTTATTGCTTGTCATTTATCCGCTGGTCAATAGTTAATGGTTGTGGTGCAATCGTTTTCGTTCTTGGACACTGCACTCCCTTCAATGAGATTTATTTACCTAAATATCTCATATTTGAACTTACAATTCTTTTGGGAGTAATGGTCCAGACAACTGGATAAAACAGCAACAATATGCTAACCCATTATTTTTCGAGGAACATAATTGAGAATTCCTGTGCTCTAGCCCCCAATCACAGTATGTTAGGGTATAATAATAGTCAAATTTTGTTTTTCGTCTCAAAAGATTGTAGTAGATTATAAGTTGAGGAATATATCATCCAAGACTACAACTTTTAGAAAGCCATTTTTTTTCATTTATTTTTATTGATAAACAAGGTTTCGTAACAATCTATACTATACATAGATAGCTTTAACAGCACAATGTTGCTCACCTGAAACTGATTGTTTCCTAGTGGTGTTAACTAATTTTTCATGAAGATATAGAAAAAAGGCATCGTGAGTATGAACAAACTATTTGCGTCTATCCGATTTAGTTGAGCCTTGTTACCGAGTTCCTACTTTTATTTATTTGAACATTCTGATCAACTGCCATGAAGATCAGGTAAAAAATGTAAGTGTTAACATCGATTTTAATGATTTTAGTTATTGATCAAATGCTTGGAAGCACATGACCCACTTTGGAACGTGACCTGTTAATCACTGAGACTAGACCTTGTGACCTAAATATTGAATATGCTACTTTTAAATCATTTTAAATAATGTTCTAACCAATTTACAAGTGGATCAGAGACAGAATGCGACCACGAAAGTATTAACAGACCTTTTCTTATATTTGACCTAGTGTCCTAATTGTTGATAGAATATGAAACCCAAAATGACATAGAAGTGACTAGTTTAATACGAATCTTGCAAAGAGGTGACACCCAAATTTAAACATTGTAAAATGATATCTTATGTGTTAACAATCAACTTTGGATAAAATACAACAGACAAAGAGTGATAACAAAAGCTCACCTTGTCACATCATAACAAGTGAGCAAAATAACCAAAACTATGACATCATATAATTGCTCAGTTACTTCCAATAACAATAAAATGTTACTTTTGAAACAAATACAATACCTTCCATTTCTTACTACAGGCTGTTCTAAAAGAAGATAGCCCTGTATCGCTCACCCAAAACTCCTTCTATAGTGTCAAAAAAGTGTGTATGATTTGAGTAAGTTGTAACCTAGCTTTAGCCTGCACATGACCAACTTGCAAATTCAGCTTTTGATTTGATTAAGATGGACATTGTAAGCAATTTTCATGAAAATCAGGAAGATAATGTGACCTGTAGAAAGGTTAAGGAAGTTTTCTATATTTTGACCAAATGACCTAGTTTTTGACAAACTACTAACTTTCAAACTGAAACTTTATTTCATCGAGATAACATTCTGTCCAATTTTCATGAAGATCTGGAAGAAAATGTGACCTCTGGAGTGTTCACTAACCTTTTCTGTGATTTGGTTTGTTGACCTAGTTCGAACCACATATGACCTACTTTCAAACTTAACCTAGAATTGACCGAGATGAACATTAACCAACATAAGACAAACAAGGGCTGTTTGTAAAACATGCATGCCCCCCAAATGGGCTGTCAGTTGTAGTGGCAGCCATTGTGTGAATATATTTTTTGTCACTGTGACCTTGACCTTAAACCTACTGATCTGAAAATCAATAGGGATCATCTGCCAGTCATAATCAATTTACCTATGAAGTTTCATGATCCTAGGCCTTTCTATTCTTGAGTTATCATCAGGAAACCTTTTTACTGTTATGAATCACTGTGAATATGACCTTTGATCAAGTGACCTGAAAATCAATAAGGGTTATATACCAGTCATGATCAATGTACCTATGAATTTTAATGGTCCTAGGCATTTTTGAGTTATCATCCGGATACTATTTTACTGTTTTGAGTCGTTTTGACCTTGACCTTCGACCTAGTGACCTAAACATCAATAGGAGTAATCTGCAAGTCATGGTCAATGTACCCATGAAGTTTCATGATCCTAGACGTAAGCATTCTTGAGTTATCATCCGGAAATCATTAAACTGTTTCGACCCACTGTGACCTTGAACTTTGACCTAATGACCTGAACATCAATAGGGGTCATCTGCCAGTCATGATTAATGTACCTATGTAGTTTCATGATCCTAGGCCTAAGCATTCTAGTCACTGTGACCTTACCCTTTTATCTAGTGACCTGAAAATCAATAAGGTTCATCTGCCAGTCATGATCAATGTACCTATGAAGTTTCATGATCCTAGACGTAAGCATTCTTGAGTTATCATCCGGAAATCATTAAACTGTTTTGACTCACTGTGACCTTGATCTTTGACCTAATGACCTGAACAGCAATAGGGGTCATATGCCAGTCATGATCAATGTACCTATGTAGTTTCATGATCCTAGGCCTAATCATTCTAGTCACTGTGACCTTACCCTTTTATCTAGTGACCTGAAAATCAATAGGGTTCATCTGCCAGTCATGATCAACGTATATGGGGTTCATGCAGGTTTTACAAACAGCCCTTGTTTCAAAAATGTTTTCATGTAGTATACTTATATTGATTTTTACAAAATTGATGCATATGAATGATAGACTTTACTGAAATCATTTTAATGATACTTAAATCATGACAGTGAATTAATACTGATAATTATTTAATATATTTTGCTTGATACAATCATGCACATCTACATCATATGAGATCATACTGTAACTTCAGTGATGAATTTCAGTGAATTAAATTAAATCAAAAATATAAGTAACTCCTATATCTCTCCCGCAGCGCGCACACCTAAACATCCTGCTGTGTACCTATCCAGATCCAGATAAAAAATATATGATACATAATTATGTATCATATTCATAGGGGATGATTTTACCTCTGTTGTATCAATGTATTGTTTTACTTCTTTAATCAGTGTGTTTGAAGATATATATACATAGCTCCAGGGTCTTTGCTTCAGGCAATGAATATTTCATATCCTGATCTCTTTTTCTAATGGATATTTTAACTAGTTTCTACATTGAATACAGTCAAATATATGTTAAGTAGTATCTGTACACATTGGTAGATTAAATTTGTACATCAAATATTATTTCTTAATTGTTTTAAAAAGATATAGTTCAAATGTTCATACCAGATTAATTTAGAACCTTAGTTATGTCACGGAGATCTAGAGTCCGTTGTCATGTGGTAATTTAACATTTTTAAATATAACCACTTTTATATGGAGTCCTTACCAGATTTCAAATGCATATCCCTTTTCTCTGTCCCCCTGGTCATCTCCTATCAAAATGGCAAATTATATAAAGAACCGTTCTTTATACACAATGGTTGAATGAAAAAATTGACATCCTTTTCACATGGAAATTTCACGTTGACAGTCATGGAAAAAGAGCCTGCACAACACAGATCAAAAATACTTTTTATTTGTAGATAATCCCATATCTTGAAACTCTATGTGCATAAATATCTCAAGTCTTCATGAAATCAGGACAACAAAAATGTTTTTTTAAGTCCTTAATTGACCTGGCTATAGTAATCAGATTATTATAAGCTCAATTAGTCTATTTATATCATATGGTTTGTGTTTTGTAAACATACACACAATATTGCAGGTACATGATAGCAATAAATCATAACAAAGCCATCCATACAATTAACGTCAATGGCAAAGCCTGTGAGAAAAATGTGAACGCATTGAGTGTAATCACACAACGTGCTCATGGTGAGCTTTTGTGATCGCTTTATAGCCGTCGTGAGCCGTCAACATTTGCCTTGTTAACTCTGTGGATGCCACGTTTATATTCCAATCTTCATAAAATTTGGCCAGAATATAAGTCTCAATGATATCTTGGATCAGTTCGAAAATGGTTACAATTGGTTGAAAAACATGGCTGCCAGGGGGTGGGACATTTTTCCTTATATAGCTATAGTAAAACATTGTTAACACCCGAGAGGTCACATTTATTTTCCGATCTTCAAGAATTTTGGTCACAATATTTGTCCCAATAATATCTTGTTATCTCAGGTGAACGACTTTAGGCCTTTCAGGCCCTCTTGTTTGTTCATCTTACCATTTGAAGAAAAGATATCATTGCACAGATGTCTTGTACTTATAGAATGTGTTAAGCTGCATTTCTTATGTGGTTTGTTCGGGGTATATTGTTGAGCACATGCCGCTCAGTCCGTCAAAACAAGGGCTGTTTGTAAAACCTGCATGAACCCCATATGGGCTGTCAGTTGTAGTGGCAGCCATTGTGTGAATACGTTTTTTTGGAACTGAGACCTTGACCTTTGACCTAGTGACCTGAAAATCAATAGAGGTCATTTGCGAGTTATGATCAATGTACCTATAAAGTTTCATGATCCTAGGCGTAAGCTTTCTTGTGTTATCATCCGGAAAACATTTTACTATGTCAAGTCACCGTGACCTTGACCTTTGACCTAGTGACCAGAAAGTCAATCAGGGTCATCTGCGCGTGATGATTAATGTACCTAAGAAGTTTCGTGATCATAGGCGTAAGCATTCTTGAGTTATCATCCGGAAACCATTTTTCAAAGTTGAGTCACTGTGACCATGACCTTTGACCTAATGACCTGAAAATCATTAGGGGTCATCTGCGGTCATGATCAATGTACCTATGAAGTTTCATAATCCTAGGCATAAACGTTGTTGAGTTATCATCCGGAACCATTTACTATTTTTGGTCACCGTCACCTTGGCCCTTGACCTAGTGACCTGAAATTCAATAGGGATCATCTGCGAGTCATGATCAATGTATCTATGAAGTTTCATGGTCCTAGGCATAAGCGCTCTTGAGTTATCATCCGGAAACCATTTTACTGTTTCGGGTCACCGTGACCTTGACCTTTAACCTAGTGACCTCAAAAGGGGTCATCTGCGAGTCATGATCAATGTATCTATGAAGTTTTATGATACTAGGCATAAGCGATCTTTAGTTATCATCCGGAAACCATTTTACAATTTCGGGTCACCGTGACCTTGACCTCTGACCTAGTGACCTGAAAATCGATAGGGTTCTTCTGCGAGTCATGATCAATGAACCTATGAAGTTTTATGATCCTAGGCATAAGCGTTCTTGAGTTATCATCCGGCCACCGTTTTACTTTTTCGGGTCACCGTGACCTTGACCTTTGACCTAGTGACCTCAAAATCAATAGTGGTCATCTGCGAGTCATGATCAATGTACACATGAAGTTTCATGATCCTAGGCATAAGCGTTCTTGAGTTATTATCCGGAAACCATTTTACTATTTCGGGACACCTTGACCTTGCTCTTTGACCTAGTGACCTGAAAATCAATAGGGGTCTTCTGCGAGTCATGATCAATGTACCTATGAAGTTTCATGATCCTAGGCATAAGCATTCTTGAGTTATCATCCGGAAACCATCTGGTGGACGGACATACGGACCGACATGTGCAAAACAATATACCCTCTCTTCTTCGAAGGGGGGCATAATAATACAGTAGAATGAACCAACAAGTGAGGCAACTTGTTATGTCACAATTTTGAAGTGTATAAAAAGTGGTACTTAATTATCTCGCTAAACATGGGTATAATTTACGTTTAAAAGCTTTTTTCTGATTGGATGAAACAGTCCGAAATCATCCAATATATAAAGTCGAGATATTTATCTTGCGGAACATGCGATGCCATGCCGCATGCAAGCTATTTATAAAGTAAATATCGTAAATCAAAAAGTTTGTTATGTTTTTTTTCGCGGTCATAGACAGTGTTCCTGGCTGAAAACGACGCAATATTACTTTTAAATCATTCATGCATTAGTTTTTAGCAAAAAAGAGGTAGAATTTTAGTGTAAAACGTAATTTTTTTTATTTAAACTTGTGTCTGCTACAATTTAACGAGTGGACATATGCAAAACGAAAGAATAGCTTGCATATTTCAAGTTTATCAGCCTTGAAATTACCTATTAATCAAATGAGAATCGAAATTATTAAAATATAAACCAGTAATGTTCATTAACACCAAAATCATTGGGCACAACCATCATATTTTTGGAAACCGTGACGTATTGTTTTTCAGAAACTGGCGATCTGTAATTTCCATAACCATATGGAAAATTTCATCACTGACAAGTTTCGTTTCTAATGTTCTAATGTTCTAAAATATTCTACCACAAAATTATTATGTACCATGACACAAATGAATGGCAAGTAATAATTCTTTGATTTTGGGGAGGGACACTGTCTATAAATGCTAAAAAAAGCATAAAGGCTAAACTTAAGTGCATACAATATTGAAAAATAAATCATAATTCAAGTGTAGACAAGTGTTTGTTTTATCCGATATATTCATTCATCCACATTGCTCAGACACTCAATTATAATGGAAATTATTACGAATATCTGACAAAAACTTGCATTATTTATTTTATTTTTTAAACTTCCATTTCATAATTATTTTTTTTGATAAACGTCGTCAATTATTAATTGTATATAGATATCTCTATAGTTTGAAAAACATTTGGGCAAATATTTCTCAAGTAAGATAAAATGCAAATAATTAATAAAATAATCCCTTTTCATCAGTAGTTGATTTATCGGTCAATAACAATATCACTTTGAACATTGAATTATTTAAAAGTTATAACAAACATTAAATGTTCTCCGAACAAATGATTCATAACACATATAACAGATTGATAGGAAGATATGAACACATCAAAGTTGCTAGGTTGCCCGCCTAGAATGGACCTGTTAGTATGGAAGTACTTGATATATAAATTTATTAGCCTGTCGGTGTTGTAAAGACATAAAATATTTTATGAATGTCTCAAAGCGTAGAAATGTTTTGCATTTAGTAATAGAAAGGCAACATACAACCCTTAAGTGGCTGACAATAACTTGTGGCTGAATACAACTAAAAAGAGGCATTATGCTTCTTGAAAATAAAAGTAAACATCATTATATATGAATTTTCTGATCAAAAGTGTTATTTTAAGTGAATAGGGGAAATACATTTTCAAGATTAAACAATATAATTATAAATGTTTTGGCGAAGTGCATTATAGTATTATCATAGTACCAGTTTTGGTCTAAAAATCCAGTAACATTTTTTAAATTTCATAACCCCTTGTTGCAAAAAAAAAATCATGGAAAATAAAATTTTCAGAGTAACCTATTAAAATAAAATACAAAATGCTTTATTAGACCCTAGATATTATTTTCGCAATCATTCTTCATCAATTACAAATGTTTAAAAAAAAATAATTTCATGCTACTCATGGTACCAGTTTTTGTCGAAAATTAATTACATTTTTTAAGAATGCGTTACCCCTTGTTGCCAAACAAATCATAAAAAATATATTTTTCAAAGATATCCTTTAAAAATGCCTTCTTAAACCTTAAATATATTCCTTCAAGCATTTTACATCAATAATTATTTATGTTTGAAAAAATCATTGGTTCATGCTAAATACTGTTTGATATACTGTAAATAATGTAACTACACATCCAAGTAGTGAGTCCATCCAACTATTGCAACCGAAACACCTGGTGTGCCAAGGCACCAGCCGAAGTCAAATGCCTTCTGACTTAGTGCATTTTACTATTTATATTTGTATGCATTTGTATATGTTTGAAAAAATGTATAATCTTAAATGACATCTTCTGACCATGCATGTCCAAGATTTCAAAATGTAGGCTCGGTCTGTCACATTGGTAACATTAACGTTAAACTGTTACCAGGCTTCTGAACTTAATTAGCCAGGTCACAGGAAAAGGACAGTCTAATCAGTATCCAATTAAACTATTTGTCATTGTCAGAAAACCGCTCTTAAGCAAACAGCTTTCAAGCAACTGCAGGCTGAACTGGATCTAAACTGGCCACTATCGCCTTAATGTCTCTTTTAGTGGGATACAGTTCATTTTACTTTAAAGGAATCTTTTCACGTTTTGGTAAATTGACAAAAATTGAAAAAAAAATTGTATCGGATTCGCAAATTTTCGTTTAAGTTATGTTATTTTTAGGAAACAGTATTACTGAACATTTACCATGGTCTAATATAGCCATTATATGCATCTTTTAACGATTTAAAAATTATAAAGCGTTGCAACGCGAAACGATTGAATAATTTGGATAGTTATGTTGTTGTTGTTTAATTGTGTGAAACTACGAAGATTGCTTATATTAGGTATAAAATACGTCAACCATTTATACTTGGCAGGCTAATGCTTTTTTACTCCAGCCTGCGTCGGACTACTTTTTTAAAAAGAATTTTATCCTGGATTTTTAACTGGAGCTTTTAAGATCCAATGTTTACATTTATCAATATAAAGCATTTAATGACTAACTTCAAAACATGTTAAAATCTGTGAAAAGGCCCCTTTAACATAATATCTACTCCTATAAATATGAGGTCGATATACATGGACTAAACGGTAAATTACGTCTAATTATTTGGACTATGATATCAACTACTTACATAGAAAGAAGAAAGAATTCATACAAACTAGTAATTTGAGTAAAGAGTTTGTAATCAATGTTGTATTTCAGGACAGCTTGGTGATATGCAAATCCCATATGAGCTGTTGATATCGGGTATCATAGCCATTCAATAAGTCGCAAAATGCTCGAACAAAATTTATAAAGCAAAATGTGACTTAAATTGATAACTAAAAATACCAATATCATCAGTATGCCAGTTTTGCCTTGTCAATATGTCGAGATCTAGAAAGTGCTTCATCTCACATTGAATATACCCTTCGAATTCCATTTATCGTTGCATTTCTAAATAGCGAAACAAGCCGATTTAAGCTGTAAGAAAGTTTTGACACGAGTGTTATCAAGTCTCTCATGGGTGAAGCCATTGTTGTAGAAAGTAATCCATTCACATCAAATATATCCTTCGAATTCCATCCATTGTTGTCATTAGCGGAGATTTAGTGATTAAATAATTCATATATCATAAATGACAGCTTCTATATAGCGAAACAAGCCAATTTATGCAGTAAGAAAGTTTTGAATCGAGACTCTCACGGGGGCGGCCATTGTTGAATGTTGAAACACGAACGACAACTCTGCTAGGAGAATGTTATCAATGAAAATCAACAAGCAATATCCTACTCAGTGGCGAATGCCCATGGGAAGTAACTGAAAAATCGAATTATCTCAATCGGACTGGCTCGGTCTTTTACATAGGTCGCCATTGTGAAGAATGTTTTGATGGTTATCATACCTTAGACGATGCTGTTCCAGCATCGTCAAAAACTGCTTTTTCTGGTGTATTGCGGCAGAAATATTCGATGATCCCGAAAAACATGAACTTGTAAGAACATCTGTAACTAATCACATGCTGGACAATGAATCCACTTACAAAAACTATATTGATGGTGATCACGGTGTACACATAAGCTGCATGAAACAAAGCGATGGCAACACTCGCTCTTGGGCTACAGAGGCGGAAATATTAGCGGCTTCAACATTATATGACGTAGACATATACGTGAAACAATACAACAATGGATGCTGTAGTTGGCTGCGATTCCCTGTAGAAAATGGGTCGCCTAATCGGAAGTTCATTTGTGTGCGGCTAGAAAACCAGCACTTTGACTTGATTCGGCAGCATGAAAGACCTACGCCCATGACAACAGAAGAAGCGATACTTTCCTCGGAGAAAATGCAGACCACACAGTGCATGACTAAAACAAAGACAAAACATGACGAAAACAAAATGAATGTTGTTACCAACCTATCAAAAAAAGACGTTAACTGAGGCTCAGATGTCCCTGCTGTCGAAAGGACTGAAGTTCATACCGACTAGAAAAACAATAGACAAAGGGAAATTACTTACAGACTTGTCAGCGTGGGAACGCCGAATGCGCTTAAGAGAATATTTCTATGCAGAAGACGCAGAACATAGAACCAGGGAAGATGAGAACCTATACAAAAAGAAGACATCGACGTGGACTCCAAAGGCAGGCCACATAATTTGCAGTTTAAAACGAAAATTTAAATATAATCTGAGCAGATCGGAAGAACAGGCAATCAAAGATTTACTCCACGACGATGACATAGTAATTCGCCCTGCCGACAAGGGTCGGGGATAGTGATAATGGACAGGGAAGACTATGTCAAGAAGCTGAAGTGTGAAATGTCGGACAGTAAGACATACGTCGAGGTGACGGATGATAAAACAAGGATTGTGAAAAAACAAAGTGAAGAAAGTTGCCGATACCCTATACAAGAAGGGGTCGATCGACAGTGACCTTAAAAGGTATCTCACCAGCGGTGGTGGAACTTCCGGTAAGCTTCAGGGCAACCCAAAGCTTCATAAACCTGGGATGCCTCTCCTCACTATTGTAAACGGCCGCAATCACCCGACAGAGAAGATGGCGGAAATAGTGGAGAATGAATTGCGCGATCATGTGACGTCACTTCCGTCGTATGTGAGAGACACAACCGACTTCCTAAACAAAATAACACAGATACAGCAGCCGTTACCAGACGGTACCATCATATTTTGTTTGGATGTGAAGGCTCTTTACCCCAGCGTACCAAGAGAAGAGGCCCATGCTGCAGTAATTGAAGCTCTCAATATGCGAGTGCAACCGGAAGTACCAACCAACGACATGATCACAGTGATGGACACTGATCTAAATAACAACACCATTTCATTCAATGGAGACCACTACATGCAAAATGAAGGAACTGCTATAGGATCGCACTTAGGTATGAATTACGCATCGACCTACATGGGAGCCTGGGAGACAGAGTTATTGTCAAAATCAAATAAACATCCAATAGCCTACTTCCGGTTCGTTGATGATGTTTGGGGCTTGTGGACACATGGTTTGGAGGCACTAAAGACATTCCATGCGTTTGCAAATGAAATCCATCCACGAATACAGCTAGAGCTCTGTTACTCCACAGAGCAGCTCAAATTCCTAGACACCATGACGTCTATTCGAAAAGGAAGGCTGGTTTCAGACCTATACACCCAACCAACAGATCGGCACCTCTACCTTCACATGGACTCGTCGCATACCGATCTACGAAGAAGGCCATTCCGTACGGCTTAGGTGTGAGGCTGAAAAGAATATGTTCGGAAGAGACGGACTACAAAAAACACAGAGATGAGATAAAAGAGCAACTACAAAAGCGAGGATACAATGGCCGATTCGTCGAGACAGAACTGAAGAAAGTTGATAGCAAGAAGCGAGAAGATCTGCTGCGTACGAAAGTGCCTTCAAAAAGTACTTCCAGGGTACCGCTCGTTATCACTTTCTCCAGAGCGCTACCAAATGTCGGCCATATCCTCCGGAAACACCTGCCAACACTTTAAACTTCAGATCATACGAAAAACGTATTTCCTGAACCCCCGTTAGCAGCATGCAGAAGAGACTGCAACCTTCAAGACATGTTGGTTCATAAAAAACACAACCGGATGTTTTTCCGAGTTCCCAACAGGAGCGGACTTTGTGGGGCACAGAGGTGCACAATCTGTCCATACATGATGGAGGCTGAAAAGTTCAGCGACACCACCGGCAAAAGCTACAATGTGCGGAACGAGGTCACCTGCAAATCCACCAATGTAGTCTACGCTGTACACTGCGAACGGTGTAAGACCTTCGTATACGTAGGAGAAACGGGAGATACCCTGTACCAGCGACATCTTCTTAACTTGTCCCGGATACGGACTCGACACAACGACCCGGTAGCCGAGCACTTCTACACAAACGGCCACAGCGTCGCAGACTTGCGGGTCATGGGACTCGAAAAATTAAATGACACAGTGCACATTCAAGTCACGCATGCGTAAAGAAAGTATAAAATGAAAGAGCCAAACTTCATTGATGCAATTCGGCTTTTTCGTTATGTTATTATGTTATTTTATAGTATGAAATAACTTGTTAGTGTGTACTACAACCTAATGGTATATAGGGAGCTTCCATACGCTTTATCATTCTTGCGACAATACAAATACGTATTATGTGTATTTGAAGTCACCATTTTACCAATGAGCAAAGCTATATTAATCATGAATTATTCTTTCTAGAACGGAGCGCTGTCTGCAGTCCCGTACATATGCGAGTTTGTGGGCACCTAATGTGCTGGGTATGCTTCGCCGAAAAAAGCGCATTAAGCCAGTATTTGCTTTTACAGTCTCTTAACCATGCTACTTGTATTAACCAGTTCTCGAAGACCTTGACACATTCTATTTTTAGTTTCTTATTTCGATTTATTTGTAAACTTTAATTTGTTGACTTGCTAAAGACCATAACTTTGGCTGTTGTTTATACAAATATCATTTACGGCTGGAACATAATCCACTGATGCATAGATTATGTCTATAGCCTTCACAGGCGCAAGTGGATGTCTTATCGGTACGAGTTCTGTGCGTGTGAGGGACGTTGCCTATCGGTAACACTGCTGTCTTTAGCCGCCATGTTCATTGGGTTAGGCATTCCCAGTTATCATTTTAACATCGTGGACTTCGCACCAAAGTGAGTTGGACCTTTTATTTCCTGCGTTGCATTATCCATGTGTTTCTATGTTTTTTCGCATTTTTAAACAAGTCACGTAAAGGCGGTCAATTAACCTACCGGTATACGTATTTTGCTTGGAATAGTACACAGTGCTGATTGTTATGCTTGCGTGTATGTTATGAAGTATTTATATTTGTTATTGGTATATTTGCAGGTATTAAAGCAACTCCTAACATGTTTATATGAAATGTATTGCACTACATGTATATTAGAGTAATTAAGACTGTTAATAAAAGTCATTTGGCTTCAACTTCAAGTATGCAAAACTCGTGTTAGCTTTACTCAATAAATTGTTCCAAAATGCCGTTGCTGTGTCTCCCTATTTTTCAACGAAAAGCAAAACATTATACATTTATTTGATACATATTTGCCTCTTAATTGCGTTATCTGCTGTATTATACTATCCCTAACGAAAAGACATCATATCTTTACTGCAACTATTTCGACCAAATGAAATCATGGATTAAGAAAACTATTTGCAAAATACGTTTCCATCCTGCTGCTTTTTAGCAGCACCGTCTGCGTTTTGGGGTCTCGAATTGTATTCGAATAAATATGTACATGTTGCAAGGTTTTCAGCGAATGCACTATCATTTAGCCGATGTTTGGCTAGCCCACTCAACTGCAAAAATGCTTTGTTATATAAAGAAGCTTATTTTTCAACGTGTGCATACATAATGATTTCGATAAATTTTATACCGCAGATTTTTTGCAAATCTATTCATTCTTCTGATGCAGATATGCGGGTCTTTTGTACGGCATTACCAATACTATATCAGCCATAACGGGAACGGTTGCACCAATGTACGCCGGATATATGTCTCCAAATGAAAGTACATTTCAAACTAGTCGGAAAGTGAAAGTTAAACTTGTTTATTATCAAAATGATATCCCAACTTTTCCCTGAAGATATAAGTGAAATGTGCTGCACTGAGTATTTCGTTCGTTCTTTCAGAACACCCCCGAGGAGTGGCGGAACGTTTTCTTCACATGCGCAGGATTTAACGCATTTGGGATCATCGTTTTTGTTCTCTTTGCTTCCGGGGAATTACATGTATGTATTACATGTGTTAGTATTACGATTTGATGTCTGGTAAGCAAAGTGGAAGGTTGAAACTCTTTTAACCTTGGCAACGCGGGTGTGGTTTCATACGAGTACTTTGCGCTGTACCCAACACATACACAACACAAGACCACACCGAAATTGAAAATCTTTTAGTAATTAGATATAGCTGAAAATTACAGCTCTGATTCAAGATTCGTCCCAACTTTCGTGCGTCTAGTGGGTGAACTTCGAAATACAAAATTTTTTACGAGGAATCACTTGTTTTGTTTATTTGGATTTTTGTTGTTGTAAACAGCAGTTAAGTCATGTAGCGGTCAGTTCAGAAACACACACTTGTCCTGCTGAAAATTACAACTATGATTCAAGATTCGTCCCAACTTTCGTGCGTCTTGTAGGTGAACTTCGAAATACAAAAACTTTAACGAAGAATCACTTGCTTTGTTTAATTGGAATTCTTGTTGTTTTAAACAGCAGTTCAGTCATGTAGCGGTCAGTTCAGAAACACACACTTGTCCTGTGTAACCTGTTTAATTATACAAAGTGCACATATTTTGTAAATAACTGACAAGTGCATAATTCAATCAGAGATAAGCGGGTATAAATAATTTCATGACCGATTCCTCACAAGTTACAGGTATGTGGGTGGGCTGGAATTCGAAAACGCGATCTTCGGATCCGCGATACGAGGAACTACTGTGTGATTGAGTAGGCCTATACAGAGTCATACAAAGGCATTGCGTAGAGGAACTACTGTGTGATCGGGTAGGCCATATACAGGGTCATACAAAGGCATTGCGTAGAGGAACTACTGTGTGATTGAGTACGTCCTATATAGAGTCATACAAAGACATCGCATAGAGGAACTACTTTGTGATTGGGTAGGCCCTATACAGAGTCATACAAAGGAATTGCGTAGAGAAACGAATGTGAAATTAAGTAGGTCATATACAGGGTCGTACAACAGCATTGCGTATATGAGATTTCGGACACTCATAAGCTGCTGACGTTGACTGGTTTTGACTGATCAATGTAAACCTGTAAACGTATGTCTCCTAAAATTATTTTACTTTGTTATGATGAGTCTCGACGCGTGTAATTACACAACTATTGTAGTTGTATCACATTTATTTGTAGGATTGGGCAAAGGATTCCGCTTAAAACGTTGATATTGAAATAGAAATCACCAATAAGAAAGATGACATACAGTCACAACCGGAAAATGAAATTCCTGTTGTATTTATTGAGGACTACACATATCGCTCTGATGTCGGTGCTGTTAAAGTCACCAGTAGCTTGGTAAATTGACACAGATTGGATGGTATTTGTGGCCGTTGGATAAAAAAAGAGCGAGATTTTGAAGTCATATCCGGCTTAGCACTTTCCTGTTGTGATGATTGGGGAGGACAATTACCGCTCTGTAGTTGGTGTTGGAGGAAAATATGTTCTATTTTCACATATGAATTGTCTAGAAACAATGTGTATGCGTTATATATGATTCTATGCAGTCTTGTATTTTTATTTAATAAATATTCAATGTACATATGTGAATAAGTGATCAAATTTTTTTTCTGAAATTTCGTAAATATGCCGTACGGTAAACATAACGAGATGGATTTAAGACATAAATATACGGCGTGATTTTGGTTGGTGCGAGTGAAAAATAATCAGTTATATCAATGAGATCATAGATCGCACACTCCTTTATATGCGCACGTCTTAGCTGCATCACACCAAAATCAATTATGGTGAGTCGCGCCAGATGTCTTGGCTTTTCTCGCATTATTAGATGTCTTTTATTATATATATATATTTAAATACAACACAGAAATACAAAAAAAAAAAGAATGGGAATCACTTAAAACATACAACTTGCAAAATAATCTATGCATATTTAAATTATTTATACGCGCGTTCTTCGAACAGAGCCGTATTAGTGGTTTGCAAGCCTTTGTTACTTGATTCAATTATTAATAGTAGGGATACTTATCGCGATAATTTAGATTCTAAATAAATTGGCCGATGTGGGAAATTATCAATAAATCAATGTAACAATTTTTTTACACTATACTTGGCAAAAGTCAATTTAATTACCTGTTTATGACAAGACAAGACAAAAAGTTTATTTCGTAAATAAAGGCCACCGGCCCAAAATACAGCATATATTAGTAACAACATATTTTTTATTTTTGAGTTGTGATTACATCAAGTTTGAACATCAATTTTGTTCTACATCTTTCTTTTTCATTATTTCAGTTACTAAAAATGCTATGCTTTTTAATTTACTTTCATCAGAAATTTGCATAGCATTGCAAAAAATAAGGAAATTGTGTTCACCATTGTACCATGAAAAGATAAACATTTGACTTTCTTAATTGAATTTAGGACATTAAAAAAATACATGAAACTCATCTTCAATACATACATTATTGAAATAGACGGAACAATATGTACATATTCGGTGTTCTCTTGAAATTCCTAAATGCCGACCAGTTTCAATTGCTAATTTATGGCTTGAACAACGGAATCTAGCAACTGACTTTCGACCATAAAATGGTATGTCGATAAACAAATATTTTTCTGGGTTTAGCATAGATTTGAATTGTTTGTAAGTATCACATCTTGATGAATTTCCTATAGTTTCAATCCAGTTCTGTGAATTACAATCAATCAATCTTTGTTTAAACGACATTGAGAATAATTCCACGTTTCCTATCTCTTGACTTATCCAAACACAACCAAATCCATATCGGTACAAAATATTTTTTACAGATGTCACCCAATTAGTTCTTCCGATTTCATCATGTCGCTTTAACATAATATAACAATTTCTAGGATATCGATCATCTGTCATACTAATCAATTTACACCAATATTTAACGCATTTTACATGATGCTCTATACACAGAGGCAATCTACCATATTCTCCTAGTACTATGCTATCATTTACAGATTTATTTACACCAAGAAAATATTTACAATACTCGATTTGTACTTTTTTGAGAATGTCTGATAATTCTATTCCATAAATCTCAGAGCCATATGTTAGTATAGGTTTTACCATTGAATCAAACAATTTAAAATATTCAGTGTATGAAAAATATCCAAAGTTTCTTTGGTATGATTTAATAGCAAAAATAGATTTTCGGACTTGGGCTGCAAGTTTTTCTTTCGCTTTTCTCCATGATAATTTAGGTGTAAAAAGAAGACCCATGTATTTATTTACAGATGTGACATTTACGGGATTATTTTTAAAGACCCAATGTTCGTATGATCTTTGCGGACATCCGTTTCTAAAAACAATGATTTCCGTCTTTTGTTGGTTAATTGTCATACCAGTATTTTCACAAAATTCCGACATAGAGTTTAGTTGTGAGTGTAGCTCGATCGCAGTATCAGCGCAGCTCGCAACGTCATCGGCAAAAAGAATGCAAATTATATCGGCAATGTCTTCGGTGATTAATACCCCTATGACCTTTAGCTTTTAGAAAGGTAGACAACTCGTTCATGTATAAATTAAAAATTATTGAACTGGCTACGTCCCCTTGCCTAGTACCGATGTTACAATTGAAGTTTTTCGTGACATGTTTATCATTTATCCGTACACATCCGCGTAGATTTGAATACATAGATTTTAATACATGAAAAAGCTTCCCTCTAACACCATTTTTACACATAGTTGTAAATAGTTGATGAATAATCAAACTATCAAATGCTTTTTGAAAATCGACGTAAAGTACCTAAAACATACCACCAGGTTTGCACGTATATTTTTGAACCATGCTTTGAAGAGTAAATAAATGATCAATGGTTGAATATCCCTTGCGAAAACCGGCTTGTAATTCTGCTATTTTATTGCTTAAATCTGCCCATTTGCATTGTCTGTTGTATACGATATTGGAGAATATTTGATACATTACATTAATTAAAGATATACCTCTATATTTAGAGGGGTCATCTGTAGCGCCTGACTTATATACCGGCACAATTATACTATCCCGCCAAGTATTTGGAAAAAATCCTGTTAAGAATTAAGAATCTTCTTTTATAAATCGCGAAATAAAGGTGTTATCAGATGCATCGTACTTTTATAAAATTCCGCCCAAGGCCATCGGTCCCTTGCGATTTCCATCTTTGAGTTTTGAAATACTTTTTATTATTTCTTCGTTAGTGATTTCTGTGTTTAAGATTTGATCTTGATCCTCTTCTGTTTCGTTATTCTCTAGGTTTATATCATTTAGACTTAGGTTGATTGTCTTTACAAAGAAGGCATTTAAAATAATCGTACCATGCTAATGGAGCTATATTACAAGAAACTTTGTTGTTCTTATAATTACCACCTTTTATTATTTTCCAGAACAACTCTGGTTTAGTACGCGATAAAACCAATTCGTTCCGTTTCGTCGTTTGATACGCTTGTTTTTTGGCAGAGCACATATTTTTAAACCCTTTACGGAATGATATATAGTATTGATAGTCCGATATATCATTACTTAACCGGAATCTTCTTAATGCTGCGTACTTCGTTTGTTTAGCCGCGTTGCATTCACTATCCCACCACGGTTGATTTACTGAAGTGGCCTTTTCATTAAGATAGTTTGTTTTATAATTAACCTTCATATCGGATGCAGCGTATTTGAATAAATTTAATATTTTATCGATCGCTTTGTCAATATCCGTACACGCGATTGCTTCCAATATTTGCGAATGTTGAATGTTAAAACTTTTTTCAAATACTCTCAGGAAATCTTGCTTGTGCGCGTCTTTCCATTTATACTTTTCTATTTTTGGATATTGTTCGATACCGTTATTTAAGTAATATTGATTGACGAAGTTAGCACGAATGATTTTCTTTTTGTCTAAAACTATTTTAGAGCTAATAGGCATATGATCAGACTCGTCCCTCATCTCCACGCAAAAATAAGTAATATGAGAAAATAGCTCAGTGGATACAACATGGTAATCAACAACACTAGCGCCATTATATGTAAGATATGTAAAATTTCCTAAAAATTCATCTTTGCTACGCCCATTTAAAATATGCATACCTTGCGTAAAACAAAGTTCAACGAGTTTTTTCCAAAAATGTTATATCGTTCAAAGTCTTTATTATTACGTGTGCGATCAAAAGGATCCGTGTTATAGTCAACCTTTATGTTAAAAATGTTATCCACATTATCATCAAATATATAATCTAATTTTTTTTTGTGCGTGCGTTTAAATCTCCTGCTAGGTATATACATGCATCAGCAAAAAGTACTCTTAAAGAAGAAATACTGGAGTCAATAATAGTGATCTCATTCATTCTGTAATAAATTGGTGAACCTTCTGGTGATACATAGGCTATAAATAATATGATATCTTTTAAAGAGTTATAGATAGAACTTTTGATATACAGAACAATACAATCCTGATAGTTATGACACATTTGTGAAATAAAGCCATCTTTTAACAGCTCGTTTTTTTACATACACGGCTATTCCACCACTATTACGATATGCATTAGTTACTTTAATTCTAACAGAGTCAAAACATGTATAATTTGCTAATAAATCACAAAATTCATTGTTTTTCTCACCCCATGTCTCTAATAGACCTATGATGTCAAATGAAAATAAATAATTTACAAAGTTACAGTTATGTACAAGTTTCCTAAGACCACACACATTCCATGTTATAATGATAATGTTTTCTGTCGGGCCTTGACCTCGATCCTATTCCACCCCGCCTGTTGCCCCAGCTTCGCTTTCGCCATCGGACCGATCCGCCTCACTGCCATCGCGGTAATCCCCTCTCACCACATTCCGCTGGCTATTGTTCATAAGTGTATGTTGTCTCCCGCGGGTATTTCCAATTCTCATAATCTCCCCGGTCAAGTCGTCATACTGGAACATCTCGCTATCAATAAATAGCTTGTCAAAACGCAGTGAAGCGTATTGTCCTTGTTTTCGCGCTTAAACTAATCGCTTTTCCAGTTCACGCCGGTGTAGTTGAACTGGCTCAGTAAAATCCTCGCGCACGGAAAATTGTGAATGCCTGTCCAAAACCTGCCTTGATTTTTTTAGTATGGTCTTACGGTCTTTGCAGCGAGAAAACTTTGTGACAATCTGGGGTTTTTCAGAATTTGTATTACCCACTCTGTGCGTTCTTTCTTTTTCGACGTGCTCAAAATCGGGCAACCCAAGTGTGTCTTTGATGAAATGTCGTACCTTCTGTTCCGTATCCCCCCACTTCTCCCCGCTTGTACCCGATATCCCGAGAAAACGCATATTATTCCGTCGTGAATGACCCTCTAAACTGTCAATTTTTGAACAAAGGCTATGCATTTGCTTCTTCATTTCTTGATTTTCTTTTTTGAGCGATTCATTTTCTGATTTTAACATATTTACTGTGTTACTTATGTCATCAACTTTTGAGTTCATCGTAGATAAGTCCGAGCGCACTTCGGCTTTCATTTCTCTGAGAAAACACATTACCTCGTTGTCCTGGTTAGATCGGCTTGTGTTTAACTGAGCGTTCCATGCACTCGCGCGCGTTGCGGTCGTATCTGTAGGCCTTGCTACAGTTTCAGCGAACGATAAAGTCCGTTGTTTTTGTGAACGTGGCGGTCCAGGATTCGTCTCCACATCCCCACCCAGTAACATCAACATAGACAGGAAAATAGCTAGACGCAAACAGACACGAATACTCTTTTTACTCACACGCAATGAACACACTCTGCTTCTTGTCTTTTTAGGCATCACAAATAACCCAATTCGTATCCTGTAAAGCACAGTATCGAAAGCCATTTTGAAATTTATTGAGATTGTTCGAGAGCGCAATTTTCACGTGCGGCCATTAGCAAGGGACACAACTCTATGTAGATTATATATCTTTCTATACATTGCACGTTTTCTATTTCGCGCATTTCTTGGGGGGGGGGGGGGGGAGTGTATTTTCACCCGATACGACTCGAGTCATACTTTTCATACTCTTCAATACGAACGAGCTCCTAAAAACTATTGTGAGTGGGAGTATTTTATGCTCTATGAGTGCAATTTGTAATAAGGCGTTTAAAAGTCTAGTTAAAACCCAATATAATTGACCCCAACCCATAATAATCTGTTTCCGTTAAATAGAAGCATAATTTATTTTTAACACCATGTACTAAATGTACAATTTAACCAGATTAAATATTAACTAAAATGTTAACAATAAACAATGCAATATTATACTGAAGTAAAGTTGCTTAGCCATATCTCGGTAAGCCGAGAGAACATTATATGAAAAGAGATTTTTATGTTGAGCATTTTACTGTGTACCTATAGGTATACAATTATTAATAAGATAAACTATATTTACTCAAATACATAATACTGTGTCCGATTTACGTACGACACCAGTTATTTATAGTAATTAGGTATATCAATCAGTTTAAAGCAGAGCGAGTCATTATCTCACCTCTTATTTACAAATTGTATAGGCGAATTTTCTGATGAGTTGTATGTGTAACGATAATCATAGCGTGATATTGAACAGTTAATATTATATCTTCCGTTATTTGCTAATGACTCATGTCACCACAAAACCGTAAGGTTTCCAGACACAATTTAAATACATATCGCTTAATTCGCCATTATGTGGTTAAAAACCTATGTTAGCAAAACGAAAATTAGTATCTTTAAAAAAAACGTATAAGTCGGAATATTTATCACAATTCAGATCATTTTGAGCAGCATATTTAAGTTGTTGACAGCGTTTGCTTATCAAGTGTTAATATACGGAAACTTAAGTCCTATGCCGTAAAAGCCATGTCTGAACAAGCCCTTAAAGGACATAATAGACTACGTCCCTTTTTTACCAATGAATACATGGTCGTTAAGGCAAAACTACACTTATTTAATTCCATCATTGAACCTTTTATTCTATTTAATTCGGAAATATGAGTAGTAAACGACTGAAAATTAGTGTGTTAAATTACACATTGCTGAAAATTGGTATTGGTTTTAAACGGTAAACCCATAGTTTTACCGTTTACGAAGAAACTGGTAAATATTATTTATTTATTTTATGTAAGAAAAACAACAAAATACTACTTGCAATTGACAATAAATCAATCGCCAATTGCGTATAGGCCGAACATTACAAAAAAGTGTCATTGCCGTTATCTTCATCACAATTATCATTAGTATCGTTATCATAACCATCACGACCACCTCAACCACATCCACGAATTATTTTGTCCGTTATCGTCCATACATCAAAATGAAAGTTAGATCTATCTCTATGGTCCTCTGCGACAGCGGTATCCATCACGTAAAACTTCACATACGACCACTGCCGCTGCTGCCACCACTGACGCCGCCACCATCATCGCTATCAACGCTGCCTCTATCAGCATCGCCACACCCCAACATCTTCCACCCAATAAATTACTGTCATAACTTTCCTCACTACATCTACCGCAACCGCTGCAACCACCACCATCACTGCTACAACCTTTATCACCATGCTACAATTTATAACAATTCGTTTGTATTTTCATATAAATATAAATACTTAACGATTTTATTACATTTACATGTTTATATACTATCTTACTTTTTCAAGACACGTTGTTAATACTCATTAAAACAAGATGAATGGACGTTTTGTATTTATGTTGTTAAGGAATGTATTGCAGGAAATTTTAAAGATAATTATTTAATTTTCCATTATTTCATCACAGTAGAACAGTTTTGAGCTAACTACTAAGCTATTTAATTGATATTCTTATGCAAATAAACATTCATTGTTAAAATTGATTTGTATCCGCACGGCAGTCAATTTTGTATGAAAACTCAATAAGAATAAATGTGAAAACTTTCATCAGAATATCATGATGCGGCGTGCCTTTAAATATGTGTTTAAATATAGCGGAGTTGTTTCAGTAATTTAGTACTACATTAAAATACTATTATCTTACAAATATTATCTTACCCCAGGTATTCAAAATAACCCGATACACACGTTCATTGGCTTATAAATTGTTTCGTAAGTTTTACAACTCCTACAACTGCACTTGTTGAGCACAGGACGACAAAAACGTTCGACGAACGGTCGGACGTATTTACAGAGAGGGTCTTATCCATAAACAATCTCAGCCCGCTAAATTTTGCGGCAGTTAAGTGACTTTCTTACATATCTAGCATAACATGCAAAACATGCGTATTGATATGTGATCAATATGTATATGAATAAAACAACGCAGCGTATCGGTTAAGACTAGTCGTTTGCGTGATCACCTGTTCAGGTTGAAAACTTTATACCACACTATACATCGAGACATTGAAATAATTTACCAATGTACACCCCCTTACGAGACGCAATTTGCTTCAGTCAAATCCTTTAATATGACACTAACAATAAAATCAAAAAGAAAAGTACCCAATCTTACATTTGAAACGGGGGAAAATGTCACTTTCAAAAGTTGGCTTTTTGACATTTCATTTATCCTTATTGGTTCGAACTCGAATTAGTACACAGAATTAAACGTAACATAACAACATATATTATATTTGAATCGATCACGCGGTTTGTACTTGCGTCAGTGTTTGGTGATCTTTGCTTAAAACAGAGGGGTGATAGACTATAACGTGATAGTGAAGATGGCGGCGTTCATGCCGAGACAGTTATTTTTAGCCGTTTTATACCATCTATTACTTGTATTTGATTTTTTTAATGACGCTCGCTTTCCAACCATATCAGTAAAATGTGTTTCTCGTTTGTTTCGTATTAAATTAGAGTTGTGAAGTCAGTGCTTTTTGTTTACCTCAACAAAATACACGTTTTAGCGGGTGAATTAAATACTTACCAAGACACATGGTTTCCATTCCATTCTTATAAAAGCCATGTTTTAACAAGACAACCATAACTTTATATTCTAACGCCTAAAATATATTGTTGTTGTTGTTTCTGCACATCGACGATTTAAAATGTGTGGTTCGGCATTCTTGCTAACTACTTTCACGCACGAATATACACCCATACTAGATAATTATTAGAACACTATTGTTAATTTGTTCATCAAATCTAAAGGATGAGCATGAGTACAAGTTTCTGCATGATAACATTATTACTTCAGTGTCATCTTGAAGAAAACAGAGAATGTAGCAGAAAAGAAAAACCTGCAGAAATAAGTTACCAGGCGTGCGTGTTTGTGGGTTTTTCCTACGTTTATTATTAGGTTTGAGTTGTTTTGTGTAGCAATATATTGAGGAATTATTTGCATACTGGTTATATTGCATGACATTAACAAAAAATGTTTCAAAATATATGTTTTGTTTCGCCTTCAGACTCACCAAAGAATTCCTTAGTCTGAAGAAAAATGTCAGCCCGATATAAGTGTAAATATTGCGATATATACAGCAAGTCTGGTGAAGAAAAAGCAGTCTTCTTTCTTTGAAAAAAAAACTGAGGGACCTTGCTACAGAGAGACAGTACCTTTAACCCTTTATGAAGAAATATGCTGGTAAAATTGTTTTTTGGCAAATAAACTATTTAAATCATTTTTTTTGTTTATTTGAACATGATCTGACATATTCATGCATTTGCTATCAGAAATGAATTGTATTAAGTCGGGTTTTCATATTCTTTTGTAGAAGCATTTGCTGAAAGCATTTTTACGTTTTGATAGTGTTTTGGAAAAAAAAATGTTCACAGTTTTTACAGCATATATCAGTGCTTAAAGCTTTGATTTTACTTTTATCATGTGACAGTGCTTTACTCCATGAAGGATGGATGTTGCCTTATAAGACTACATAGGTGGGTTATATATATATACCTGATTTGCTGCATAACTATTGATAAATCTAAAAAACGAAGATAAAAAAAATAATCTTTGCAAGCATTCAGAAACTTAAGTAACCATAGGAGTTTTTTCTAACATGGGAACTTGTGTGCAATTTGGAGCCCTGTGACAATATGTAGTATTAAATAAATCCATGGGCTTTCTAGGCCTTTTTGGGATAGTTAAAGAACAATAATTGTGTTCTTTGTTTTCAGAAAATAATCAACAAAAAAATTGCACTGAATACCTCATTGCATATTAAATAATGTCGGTAGTATATCTATTCAATTTGTATAGATGGCCGGAGCGTCGGAGTGCGTGTAAGCGAGCAGTTCGGGAGCAACTCTTCTATAATAAACGTTGAACTAGAAGAATTGAACTACTTCACAACGCAGAAGGTCATGTTCAGCGCCTTCTGCAACGATATATGTCAATTAAAACATGCCTTCTATTACAATTGAGCAGCACAAGGCAGTTGAAATGCTGTACCAGCTGGAGAGTGCAGAGGCAGACAAAGACAACATCTTTACAGAAATAGACAATTGTGTGACAAACATTACACAAGTCAAGAAATAGTGCCCGAGATCTAACAGCTGAATTTAAACGGGGATAGATTTTCAAAAGACAAAATTATGTGTTTGTACTTCTCTCACTATACATTAGACAAATGTTGCTCAATCCTTGATTAGGTTGGGATTTTCAAACAATTCAAAACCCATTTCGTGTATTTTATACAATGTATTGGATTCGCAATATTTTCATAACGAATCAAACACTGACAGACAAATTGTCAGACAGAGATGCTGAGCGAAATCGAGTCTCAGAACGTCATTGGTGATGAAGAGGATGAGGATAATGATGATAATGATGATAATGAAAACGTTGATGCTGAGGCTGATAAATGAAGGGCTAGTAGTGTATAAATATCATAGGCACTTAAAGCGTTTCGTCAAAAATGTAGCCATGAGGCCAAGATGTGCATTACTCTTTAAGGGGGACATTGTAAACTCAAATGCTTTGAATATTTATTTAATTATACCGAACTAATTGACGGTTCTTATCAAAATACAATAATTCATTGTCACATAGTCAAACAGTTTCTTCAAACACAAGAAATATTTTTTAACAGTAATGACTAGAAAATAAGCTATGCCAGTGTGACCATAATTTTTGGAAAGTGTACCTGAGTAATGATATGTTATGTTGTACCTTGGTAATCAGATCATTTTGTAACAGGACATTGTTAGTGAGACGATATCATTTTGTAAAGTGTATCTAGTAATGAGACAAAATCATTTTGTATAGTGGCAATTTGTAATAATATGCTGTCAATTTGGATTGTGTTCCTTTGTAGTGAGTTTTAATCATGTTGGGATTGCACTTGGGTAATGTAAGATTTTCATTTTATAACGTATCTGGGGATTCAGGTGTTATAATAGTGTTTATTATACCCTGGCCATTAAAAATCTTATTATTGTATTTGTACCTGGTGTACTAGTATTTTACATTCTAATATTGTTTATTCCTGGGAACATGATTAGTGTACCTGTGGAATTAGAAGTTCTAATGTAGGGAAGTGTAGTTGGGAAATAATATGTTAAATATTGTAGTGTACCTTTGGAATGTTTATTATACCAAGTGATTTACATGTAATCATTTTATGTTTTGTACTTTGTGAATACGACATGTCATCATATTGCTCATGTCTTTCAAAATCTTCTATAGAAAATCTATGGACGTCGTTGTTAATATAGTTTTCGAAAAAAATGTAAGTACGTGACATAATTTAAAACAAAAAATTGCAAACCCGAATAAAAGCCGTTTGTTTTGTTAATTTTTATACTCAATATTCTTCGTTTAATTTTGTTTATAAGCTGCAACGTTCGTTTATTATGTTTAAATGCATTTATAAATCATTTATCAAGTAAATGGTTCTGTTCCGACTTTGAGAAATACAGAGATGATTATTTTAGTACATGCATATAAATATGGAAAGCAGTTTATGCAAATTAACACAGAATCGACAAGATTGTTTCTTTACTTAACAGCAACCTAAAAGAAAATACACAGGATCTCTAGTTACCAGTTAATCACCGTGAGCGGGTATTGACCCCGGTTCGCCTAGGCGTCTACAAACAATATTTGGTCATTGATTACTGCGACCAATATTTATTACGCTAATTTTGATATATAGAGTATATAGAGTAATGAACATTTATTTTAGACTTCTTCTTCCTACTCCATGTGCGCTGCGCCAGCTTTCTCAGTTTCTGGCCGTTTTCGACGTCACCGGCTATTTACCTCAAATATCAGTACATCAGGTAGTCGTGAAGACTCGGTGATGACCTGTAAGTAAACTCTGACATTCACACACACGCACGCACGCACGCACGCACGCACGCACGCACGCACGCACGCACGCACGCACGCACGCACACACACACACACACACACACACACACACACACACACACACACACACACACACACACACACACACACACACACACACACACACACACACACACACACACACACACACACACACACACACACACACACACACACACACACACACACACACACACACTATTTGAACAACTCTGCTAATGCTTTTTAACACAATGACTTACTTAAAAAGGAAAACACCCGTATTATGCATGAGGCACGGCGGTAAATGCCTGTAAAGGAAATGGGTCAGGTAAAAGTCAAAGCACTGTCAAAACCATGTAAAAATTCTTCGCTTTGTTGAGATTTCCTCGTTTGCTTACATGAGAGGAAAGTGTTTTAAATTAATAAATGTAACTAATCATATTGTTATGGAAGTTCTTGTTCACTTTTTATAGTGCGTTTTATAACATTTTATATAAAGTAGTTTTAGTTGTGCATTTAAATAAGCAAATAATGCAGTTCAATGTGTTTCTAATGAATGCCTTTGACTAAAAGGTAAATAAATTCAATTACAAGTTAACACTTGAAATTCGTTTCAGCTTTCGGAATTATAGCAAGTTTATTAAGTAGGAGCGCTCGGACACACTCCGGATTCTCACTTAATGCAGCCTTGACCGCGGAAGGACCTCATAAACTTCAAAATACACTTATCTCAGCCAGACGACCAGTCCCGATATATACATAGGAACAGTCGGAGATTTTGAATTTATTTGAATTTAATCTATGGATATAACAATTGAAATGATTAGCACTTTGCATTCGGGATGTTTTATTGCGAGACGTCCAACTGTGAATAACGCGTCAACGATCATGAACAATAGATAAAGCGCTGTGTATTAACAACTGTGCAAAACTTATAGATAAAATCAATAGTGACACTACCCCTCTCCTGGTTTTGTTACTTCTTTCAAAATCACAAAAAAAACTTATATTATAGTATGTGTGATAATCTTTACGCGATCAGTATTATATTATGGTCAACTGTATTCGCGTTGACATAAGAACAGAATTGAACAGAACAGACACTTTATTAAGACTTATACAAATGTACATCGTCTAAATACACAAAATATGATACAAAATATTGTCACGTGTCTATATATTACAACGTATGAGTTATAACAATATACAAAATGTAATATAACAATTTGAGACAAAGTATATTTAACAAAGAAGAACGACTTTACATTACCGTAGTTAAATATATATCGTTTTACTAGCAGAAAGGAACTACTTTAGTTTTCGCTGGCAATATTAAATTGTGATAGAATGTCTTACGGCCAGAGCTTCCTTCATATATTTACACCAATTTATAATTTCAATTTTACAAGTTGAGTTCAATAAAGTATGGAACTTAAAAACTGATGTTTCACATAGTAAACAAATTTTATATATTTTTGCCTTAATTGCTGGAAACATGGACATTTACATATAAAGTGGAATTCATCCTCTATGTCCCTTTGATCACAACATTGACAATATCTTTCATTACGGGGAATATTATTACGTGCATATATTCCAGTTTGAATTCTCAAAGGGTGGGCAGAAGCCCTTAGTATAACAAAGTATGTACGCAAACTTTTTGGCAGTAAATCTAAGTAAGTTTCGTATTCAAGAGTTGTTTTGAATATTCTATACATATCTATAACAGAAATATCGTCCATATTGCCAAACCCCTCTTGTTTAAAAGCATCTACAATTCTACATTTTAATTCACATAAAAACGACTTTGCATTAATCATATTGGCATTTTCGAATATATATGAAAATCCATAATCATTTAATAACTTTTTCACATTCGAGACCCAATTTTTATACCCTTTATCACAATCATTTATCTCCTGGTTATACACAGTTTTTATGATAATATTTTCACTATTAACAACTTTAAGCCAATATTTTACAATACGAACATATCATTTACATACTGTGGGTGTCTACCTAATTCACCATATACCGTGGCATTACATGTATTGCTTTTAACATTTAACAACCTTTTTCAAAATTTGAAGTGGATGCGTTCAATATCTTTGAATTTATTAAAACCCCATATCTCTGATACATAATTTAAAATAGAGCCAACAAAGGCATCAAACAATTGACACAATATTCTAGGTTTTAGAGCATACTGTTTGCATTTATAAAGCAAAGTAGTCATAGCCTTAAGTGCTTTACCTACTAACTGCTCCTGGTTTAATATAAAACTACCAGAACAGAACAGAACATAACAGAACATATCTTTATTTAACTCAAGTTACAATTGCAACATATGAGTATACAGAACAATATTGTCATATAAACATAATTTTCACATGACATGGTTAGATAAGATCTACTAAGAAAGATAAGTAACATACATTTTCCTAGGTAATAATTATTTAGGGAATTGGACAGGGGGGTGTCCAGTTGATATTTGACCTAGTTATTGGACTTTTACATGGGCGTAGTACATTTTAAATGAATAGTAACCTCAAATATTGAAACAGACTATAGGTTACAAGCGCGTGGAGAAGTAATTGACGGGTGACGTAAGCATGGTCACGTGGGTTAATCAGGTCAGTGTAACAGGCATGAGAATTGTGTTGACATATGCGATTCACGCTTGTTTAACAATTTTGGAGTGTTTTTTTTTTTTTATAAGCATGTGGGATAATCTTGTGATTTTTACCGGATATATCTGTGAACATTCTTCAATGATTAACCAGAGGCACCACATTTGGACCTGTACATGGGGTGAGTTTAATATTCTCATGTAATTGATAATTTGTAGCAGTCTAGCTAGGATACTGCCGAAAAGGTAGTTTTGATTTCTGTACAACAAAATTAATTGAACATGGTACAAAATATTACAACCTCGATATTGCAACAAAACAAACGGCGGCTGAATGCACAATAGGTAAAAAAAATTAGTACATGTAGTTCTTAATATGTGTCTTACAATATAACAAGGATGCACTTTAACATACATGCTATGCATGCGCATAAGTTTAGGAGCAAAACTTAAATCAACAATGGTATCATAGAGGTATATTACAGCACTTGTAACTATAGGATTGTTGTATTGCATAGGCACTTGAAAAGATGATCATGTTATACAACACAGTGCGACATTTTCTTGAAAAAATTAAATAAAAAATAGTATCATAGTAATATATTACAATACTTGTAACTATAGGATTGTTGTAGTGCATAGGCACTTGAAAAGATGATCATGTTATACAACTCAGTGTGACATTTTCTTGCATTGAGAAGTAAAATTAACTATGTGTGTACAACTCAACTTATATAATATGCTGCTATATGCATGGAAGAGACATATAACAATGTTTATAAATTAGTAAAGTAATTTTTAAGTACTTAAAATAATTAGATTATCTAGAAACTGTATTCATTAGTATTTGCATGAATTTGGAAGTATTCTTTAATACAATATTTGAAGAACTTAATAGTAATTCTTTATATTTTAACATATTTGGTCTGCAGAAGTTATATTTCTTAATATATGTTTTCCTATCTGACTCAAAGAATGTGCATTTCAGCAAAAAATGGAATTCATCTCCTACATCAATAAGATTACAAAGTGTGCATTTTCTCTCTAAAATATCAATATTTTCCCATCTACCGGTTTCTATTGGGAAGTAATGATTGCCAGTTCTAAATCTTATCATGCTTATCGATTCTTTATTACTTTATTTCAGCAAATAACTTTCAAGATTCATATTGTTTTTTATAAGTGAGTAATTTATACCCTTACTAGAGTTAGCTAGAGATGTATGCCAACCAGTATAATTAATAACAGTACCCAAATTGTTAAAATTATCAACGACTTCTATAGTTTCCCCATTATATGTCCATGTCTCATCTCGGCGAATTCTACCCCTTTTCCGAAAAAAAACCCCATTATTTTTGTTTTGCTAGTATTAACATTAAGTCCCCATGAGTTACAATAAAGGTAAAGGTTGTCTAAATGAGATTGTATTTCTTCGGGCGATTTACCCAAAATCGCCATATCGTCTGCAAACAACAGTAAATTAAAATTATATCTTCTATCTTTAAACCAGAATGGACACTATCTTGTAAAAAAGTTCTAAGTCCTCGACAAACAATGAAAATAGAATAGGAGACATTACCTCCCCTTGCCGTAGACCAACGGCGTAGTTAAGGTATTCAGAGTATGTCGAGCATGCTTTTACACATGATTTGACATTTTCATACATATTTTTAATTATTCGTAATATTTTGCCTTGTATACCGGATTTGTACATTTTAGCCATAATGCATTGCGATATATGCTATCAAAACATTTAAGCATATCAACGTAAACAACATACAGACGCTTATTTTCATTTAAAAAATGTTGTAAAACTGACATAAGAATATATATGGCATCAACGGTTGAACAACCTTTTCTAAATCCGTTTTGTGCATCCGAAATTTTAGCATTATTTTCCCAAAATAATTCAATGCGTTTGTTTAAAATAGTTGTAAATAGCTTAGAAAAACAGCTAACAGGAGTTATTCCTCTATAATTATTCACATCGTCCTCGGGACCTTTTTTTATGCCATGGTATAATTATACCCTCTGTCCACTTTTCAGGAAAATAGCCCGAGGTTAAAATACTATTAAAACATCACACAAATGACTGGATAATTTATCAATGCACTCAATAAAGTATTCGTTTAAAATACAGTCACCATCAGACGCTTTATTACGCTTCAAGTGTTTACATGCATTTAATACCTCATTTACCGTTATTGGTTGGTCTAATTCTGGAAAAGTACAATTTTCAATGTCAAAGTCATTGTTCGAACAAAAAAATTCTGCCTGTGCATTATGATTATCCGAATTAGTATTACTTAAATTTTCAAAGAACTCTTTAAATACATCTAATGGAATTTTATTGCAATTACTTTTATTTTTTTATTTAAAAACTTTCCAAAAATCTTTCGGCTTTTTACTTTTCGAACTTTCAATTTCTGCCATTTTACGCTGATATACAATATTTTTCTTTTTCATAATTAATTTCTTATAAATACTTTTTTTTTTCGCAAAACACTTTTCTATTTAAATCGGTCATGTTAAGGTTAAAATATTTTAAAGCGTCATGGTAGTGATTTCGTGCAGTAATACAATCGTTGTCAAACCAATCTGCATGCTTTAAACTACTGTCAGCATTGAATGAAGGTTTATTACTGTACTTGTACGATTTTGAGAATAGCTAATCCGCTTCACTGCGAATTGTGGCTGTGAATTTATCTATAATGGAGTTAATTGACAATTGGTTCGAATTATCAATACTTATAACAATATCATTAAAAATAGGAAGTTTCGAAATAATTCTTGAGCGAAATTCATCTCTACGCGAACTATCCCATTTATATTTGACATCGGTTCTCGTAACTAGGTAGATAATTATTACCAAACAATGAAAAGTGCAAAGGAGCGTGATCACTCCACTCGTTAAATTCGCCAACAGTAAATGGTGATATCAATGGAAAGTTGCATTCATTGGTCGATAAGTAGTCAATGACAGATAAACCGTTACTTGAAAAAAAATGTTTGTTTACAACTATCACCTATTCTTCCATGGACAATACGTAAAGTGGTTGATTTACATAAATCGAGCAATTTAATCCCATGATTATTGTGTATTGTATCAATAGAGGCCCTAACTGAGGAGTGGTCTGGTATATAGTCAAAATCGTCAAGTACAGTATTAATTGAGTCTACTATTCAGATCTCCTGTAACAAAGACACTACCAAGTTCAGAATAATATGAAACATCATTTTCTAAAATATCAAAAAGATCCACGTTAATGGTATTATAAACTGGAAAATCTTCTCCCCATACTTAGCTTCCACATATATACATATCGCCGTGCATTCCTGTGTTGAAATTTTCTACAAAAGTTAAAAGATTGATAGCCATTGATTGTTATGTTACTACAAGCTTTGGTCCATGATTCAAATAAGAAACATATATCAGAAGAACATAAAATATTTACAAACTCAGCACTAGATGTTTAACATTCACTCCGTCCATGTACATTCCATGAAAGTATGGATATCTCACTGCCTTCGTGCCCCAACGCTCGCACCGCGTTTCCGTCGATGTAAAGAGTATCGAATACCAGGTACGCACGCTTACCCTGTCGCCTTGCCTCCTTCATCTTAGGCACTAATTTACGCCGTTTTTCGATGACGTCCTGTGGAAATTGTTGAAACACACGGTGCACAGTCCCATCTAACTCTTTCCAGCACTTTCGAACGCTCTTTCTGTTCTTGAAATATGTAAGTTTTGTCACTATTTCTGACCTTGCCAGAAATTGGTGAACTCGGTGAACGGTGCACCCTTTCGAACTTTATGGAGTCCGCAACGTCACGAGCTACCTTACAGGCGTCATGGAGGTGCTGGCGAAGCCTTTTCTCTGTTGTTTCCGGTGGCTCACTTCCATTCGAACTGTCCTCCGATAACCCCGTGAATATTAGATTATTGCGCATTGACTGCGACTGGAGGTATGTTATGTTGTCACGCAGGGTATCCCTCTGTTTCTCCAGCTCCTGTACCCGCTCCGACAGCTGCGCCGCGTTGATGTCCGCCCCGTCCACCTTGTCCTCAATACGTGTAACGCGCTCGTCTACCTTCCTTACTCGATCCTCTAGAGCAACCCAAAGTTTATTCAAATCTTTCTCCATGTTACACATTTTCTTCTCGAGTCTATGCCGCCCATTTTCTTTTCTACAGATTCAAGGCGATCACTTACATTTTTCATGAGTGTCATTAAATCCCGGATTGTTGGTTCAGCATTATTTTCAGCCATTGCAGCACTGTCACAAACATGTTCAAATACACTACTTTCTAAATTATCTTCACCATAAAGCACCGATTTAGTCCAGTGCAAAACTTCGCTTACTGACGCGTTTGCTGTCTCCCCAGACGAGCCTCTTTGTTTACATATTTTCCGGTTACTTGGATCATTGTCACTACTGTTTCTTTCTTTCCTCTTTTTATCTCGCGTTCTTGTCATCGTTCAATATCACATTTTGATAAAACGCACATTTGCACATAAAAAAACACTATAATATCACTATAAGACGTTTAGATTTAATTAAATAATCCAAAATTTCTTTCCCACTTGAAAATTACGACCGTTCGCGCCAAGACCACGTGACCCCTAAGAATATACATATGTTTTACTATTTGTGAATGACAAAACTGTAAAGTTTACGTCAAAACAACATTCTGTCAGTCTGTCTTCCCTGATACCCTCCGGTATGCAAATATTCATATTGTTTATTGATAAAAGCTGCTATCCAAACAATGATTGATGTACTTTAGTTGTCTGTCCTGAACAATTGTTTTTACTGCACTGACATTTTGTTGATGTTCCTTATGGAAATATATGTATATCTTTTTATTGAACAGATGCGATAAGCAACATACCTGGCGGCCTATGTCTCAGACGGTACCAGTGTTCAGTCGTTGAGTAGCTTAGAGGAAAGATACACCGATTAAAAACCAATCCCAATATATTGAGCAGTTACGCAGATCAACATAAAACAGACTTTTTGACGATGCTGCGAAGCAGCTCGACAAAGTTATCATACCATGAAAAAATTCTTCACAATGATCTATGTAAAAGACCGAGTCAGTCCGATTGAGATAGCTCGATTTTTCTAATCGGCCTACCTCGCTGATTATCATTGATAAAGGTAAAGGAAGCCCAGCTATAAATAAGACAGCATATTCTGGGAAAAAGATTTAATAATAGTTTAAAAACGTTAATTTTAAATCAGTTATATTCAATCCATTATATGTTTATAGATCAATGAAACAAGTATGCATTTTTTGTATTGTATTTGACATTTGTCGTGATTTTGTAAATAAATTGCGAATGAAAACGTTCATAATAAACGTTAAACGCGATCATGAGTGTGAAGAAAACGAATTATTTCGAACCTGCCATTTGTAAACGTTATTGCGAGTATAGTATATATACAGCATAATAGCTGAACGATATCTATGAAATTCGCTCTTTTGCGTGCTTTCTCATTTTGCATATTTAATAATCTTTTCAAACAGAAATTACAGATCCACATCAGTGCACATACTATGTTTGATAATTCATTCGTTTGTTGGATATTGTTTGCTGTTTTAAACACATATAAGGTCATATCGTGGAGATTTAGTTAACATTACCATGTGTTCATGGGCGAACTCACGTATACAAGTGCTCTTACGATTATTTGCTCATACCTACTTTCGGGAATCATCATGAAATTATTGCCGTACTTAACGAATAAATTTACAAGCCTTAGCTTATTGAATTAGAGAAAAAACAATAATCAAAAGAGAAAAATTATATGTTAATGCACATGGGCATGTGAAATCACGTCCGTACACATAACATCATTAACTAATGAAAGGAAACAACGAAATATAATGTTTGGTATGATATACATGTGAAATTAAAGAGCATGGTGTAATTGAAGAGCATGTCAAGTTTTGAATATATCTGCTGAAACGTAATGTTATAATCCACAAACGTTTTACTGTAACAGAACGTTTTTTTAAGATAAGTGGTACATAAATTACACGTCGAATATCTTTTTAAAGATATTTATTGTTATATTTGATAGAGAATGTAACCCGCCTCCCAGTTTCGCTGAATGAGTCAAGGTTCCCACGGGTACTACTTCCCCGTACCCCCAAATTTTTTTCCTCCCCACAATTTTTTCGTAACCAAATTTTTTGTTGACACATTTTTTTGTCATATTTTTTGTACCTAAAATTTTCGTACCCATTTTTTCTCGTATCCAAAATTTTTGTACCCACATACACAATTGTGGTGATGTAGATAAACTAAAATTGATGCTTTTATATCCATCCTTTTCAAAAGCATCGTCACACCAGTACTGTCAATACTTTGATTGATAGATACACCCGATAAATGACCAAACCGTTATACTAAAAAGATACGCAGTTCATAACATTACGTAAATGGGTAAATACAGTCCCGGATTACCCTTAAGGCAGAGTAGGCAACTGCCTATGAGACCCGCGACTTTTAGGGACCCCATGAGACCGTGACGAACTATTTTTGTACTTACTTCTTAGCCTTATCTAATGACTTGACATGGTAAATTATTTTATATCAATGATTAGTTCCGACATTGTCACATTTAATGTCGTGTCATCATTTGCAATGGTAGGCTAATGTAAACGTGTAAAATCTACTGGATACTGGCGTTCTAGTAGGCACTGGGCCGACTTCGGGCCTAGGGCGTAAGCCCCAAACATTTCACTTCGTATGGGCCTCCATGGTGCTAATCCGGAAAAGGGTAAATATCTACGAAAAACGTTAATAGACCATGGTTTTATACAACAGCTTAAAATGAAACATATATAAAAGTAAATTATACTTAACGGTGTGGTATTTTACAGCACGTGCTACAATTCGTTGAAAAAAATGACGCTATACAAATCAAACACCAATATCAGATCTCCAATAGAATATGTTAGAGTTTCTCTTAATGTTCGAACACGTGTAATTTTTGTTTCGGACACCAACAAAATTGCTTCCATGTGTCCGAAAACTTATTACCTAAGGTTCTTGCTGAATACTGGATTTTGCGTTGATCATTGAGATACCCGACTGTCACAATAGTTAATATAATATGAAACGATACACTGTCCATCTAATAGCTGGTTGCCAGAAACATGAAGGTTTAAGAATGTATGTATATATGTATCTGCGTGTGTGTGTGTGTGCGCGTGCGTGTGTGTGTGTGTGTGTTTGTATAGCTATCAACGTGGGGACTCGGGCTTGACATCACACCACGTTGCGAGGACTTACCTACAGTGCGAGGACTTACAGTTTAGTCCTCATAATGTTTTCATTTTTTTCCGTTAGTTTTGTTGTCCTAAATCATTTCAACACAAAACTACATTTTATGTCCTCAAGTTGACGGCTTCCCATGGTACGTATACACATATTACGCACACTTTACCACTACCACGTGACATTGAAAAGTGCAAAGTCGACTGATACCCGTTTCTTTTCCCGCCTTTATGGTCATTCGCTATAGTTTGGTACTCCGCTTTAAACATGTGTGCATGACGTCAGAGGTCACGACCTTACCTTCAATGCGAGGACTTACCCTCTAATAAAAATGGCGGACACTGAAAACGTGTTGCAAAAAACTGTTGTTATGTATTAAATATCGAGAGTTGCAGAAAACTAATATGCTCCATTAACTAGTGGAATATTGGTTTCTATCAACAAGGTAAGTTGTACAATGCTTTATTGTTTATTTGTTGCTAATTTTAATGCAAAACATTAACACCGCGAATCAACATACATCGAGGATATCTATTCAACCTTAGTGATATAAAAAGTCGACAGCTTTATGTGTTAAAAACTAAAACAATGCAAGCCCTACATTGATTTTTTCATTTACCACGGTGTAAAAAATCGAGTTAATCCAATTATTTGACGAACACTCATCAGGCTAAATTGAAGGCAAATTGAGCGGATGTATCAACAATCAACTATAACACTGGTTTGATTGTCAGGAAGTTACTCAGGGAATTGTTTAGGGAAACGTCGAGGAAAGGCGCAGCCGAGGTTAATTTGTTTGTGTCTGTGGTAATTTCAGATAATATTGTATTGTTCCCTCATCAATCTTTAAGAGGATCATTTAAGGCGAGGTACAGCACAGCATCGGCACCGTCTCTTTCAGTTCAGAATGATATATTTGTGTATATGACGATTTTTTTTCTGTTGATCCTACTCAAATATTTTTTCTAGCCAGTATATTATTTACTACAACATTTGTTAAAATATCATATTTTGTTTTGCTATGCTTCTTAAGTACCATCCTTTAATGTAGTGCAAAGCATTCAGGTAAAATGGATGAATATTGATAACGTCCTTCTATGATGCGATTAAGTTTAGTGGGTAGATGTACTTGATGTCAAACCGATTTAACCGATTTAAACCGCATATGTTTTGCAGTTACCATTCCAAGCTGGTCATTGCAGTTGTAATCTGAATTAGTTTATACTTGGTGTTCTGTTATAAAAGTAACAGTGGTAACAAGAATTTCTGTCTTGATAGATTTTCTAGATTTTCATCGATTGCTATGTTATCGGACTATATCTGCAATTTATTTGTCAATGAAAAACACATATTGCATTATAGTTGATCCATTTATTATTATAATATCAAAATATTATATAATATTCTACAAATGTGTGATGGGAATGTTATGAGCCTTACTGCTGGCAATCGGCAGTCTGCACTGGCTAGTAAGGGACAGCGCTTTCCGCTTTTATGGAGTTTTGTTGATTAAAGAAAGTGTCTTCTCAACAAAAATCCAAGCGGGAAGATTAGTTTCTGATAAGCCTGTGTAGAATGCAAAGGATAATCAGAGTTAACATTTTACGCGCGGGCTTTCCAGAGCTCGGCAAATATGCATTCATACTTCATTGGTCCAAACAGTTTTATGCCACACGCGCTGGTTAAATAATGTGTCGTTCTCTCCTGTGGCGTTTAGGTGGTACCACTTTTAAAATATGACAAGTACTTTAGTAGTGTGTTGTTTGCTTCATGTGTCCTTTATAATTGATATTACTTATTTTATTCTCTTTTGTCCGAACTTAACGTTGTGCTATACCTATTGCCTAAACCTGGCTATACAACCCATAAGACCTCGTTCCTTATACATCGACTTGTACCATTGAGATCGGTATCAAAACAATGACGTTCGAATGTTGCGATCTTTAACTACTACATCAACAATACAGAAAAGCGAAAATACAGTATGTTGATGCACCCATACAAACGTCGTCTTGGTCATACGCATGCCTTCTGAAATGAAATGAACTGGTGATAAAACATGTACATGTATACCCAACGTTTCATTTGAGCTAAAATATAATAGTCACGTAATTTCACACATAATTGTCTGTACCGGAAATAAATAAACTGCTCCGTGTGTTATCTATATTATGTTATAATATTGGCAAATATTTTAAAATTCCTGATATTTACTTGTAAATATAATTGTCAAAACAACAGCAAAACAACACGTTTATATATTTATATACAATAATACACTATACTTAAAAGACGTAATCCAAAGAATATTGTTGCAACGCCGATGAAAGGACGTCGGGACGCATGGTCTGCTGGCACTGAACGTTTTGATCGACATTTGCCCACTTAATTAGCGACTTGTAATTCTTATTCTTAAAACACTTATGAAGGATATATCAACATGTCATTAAATTATGAGAATTATGAAAACAAACTTTCATTTTTTTTCTTTCTATTATGCAATCATTAAAAAATAAATTGATGAAACCACTACAGTTAATAAATTGTTCATTTTCCAAATGTATGCATCAACTATGGTCGGCATAACACCATAGGTTTTGCATTCCATACAAAACGAAAATTATATCAGGCATTGAACGATCCCGCTGCAGTATTATCTGAATATAAAAAGTATAGCAAAAAAAAATAAATATTTTTTCTTAAATTGTTAAAAACAAAATCTCTTGAAGTCAACTTGCTGTGATTAATGAAAATCACACATGTATAGTGTATATAGCACAGTGGGAGTTCGTGAGTTTTAATTCGGCCTTTTCGTATACAGTACATTTTCTTGAGTTGCTCACCCAACCGGTAAAAAGAGCATCAACTCGAAAACATTCGCATGGGAATGGCAAACACTGCCATAAGGTGTGTCTTTTTCCAATGTTACAAGCTCATTTGTGCTTTGTTGCAGCGGGGAAAAGTTTACAACATATATTTTCCAAATATAATAAACAATAAAAGCATTACCTTTTAAGTATCAAATTGGGTGTACATTCATCAGGGGGGGGGGGGCATGCGTTTACGGGAGATTACCGCGTTTAACATGAAAGTTGGAACAAAACTTCAAATATGGCGTGGTGTTAGTGTTTTTTCGTGAAGGAGTAGCGGATATGTTCACCCGGTAAGCCAGTTTCTATTTATACTTCTTTTAAATGAATAAGCCCTTTTGGCTCTACAGTGTTTGTGCTCCCCTCGGTTTTTTGTTTCAATACTGTAGACGTCGGAATACAAACGTTATTGAAGCAAAACCGTCGACAAATGTGTTGTTTAATTTCTTGACCTTCGAGCTGTTGGATGTTCGAATATCATTTTCTCTCATGATAAACGGTATTTGTGCATGTTTACAGTAAATTATAACATAAATCACGATTACTTTATTATCTCGACGCGTTTTTATTTCTATTAAATCATTTAATGCCGAGTTATAACTGGTTAACCCACCTTTTGGAACTAAACTTCCTTTTAGGCACATTTTGGGACCTGACTTCCAAATGATAAACAGCTCTTTCCTATGTTAGAAGGTTTTATGGGAAATAACTTTCGTGAATGAATTCCGCATTGGTGCGAATGTTTTGGAAAACATATTTTACTTGAGGAAATCAAGAATATCTTTTTTTATTAATTGTTATATTATTAAATGTTTTATCGCTAACATTTAGTGCGTATAATATAAGACATTTGACGGTATTATTAACACAGTGTAATTCTTATACCTATTTAGTTTAACACATATGGACATACTTATGTTTGAATATGCATCATACGGAATACTATGCCTACTAAACGGAATACTATGCTTACTTTTTCCAGATATCATGACGCCAGTTATATATGTTGAGGATGCCAAGATTTAAAAAGACGGCGTAACGAAGTGTCTACCGCTCTAGAAAGCGAAAGGTACATGAAAACCCACCAATCAAACAAAAAAGATTACGTCGAAGTACCACGCCAAACTATCATATATACGTGCAATATAAGTGTAATTCAAAACAGAAAAGGGTAAAGCCGGTTCGATACTAGTATAAGGTTGCTGTAACCAAATACTGCCATTGTTGCGATTCGGAATACATGAAGCAATTAGGAATACCTGACATCTACTTAGAGGATGCAAACCGATGGATGTTTTTTTCTATAAAAACTTAAATAGAAATTGTTTATTTAACACAATGACATTTGGGGCGTTTTACCATAAGGATACTGAAACATGTATGTGACTTTGATGTGACACATTTTGGACGACCTTCTTTTAAACCAGTTCTAAGTTAGTCACTATATTATAATCGCAAAAAGTGAATTTGTAGTGGATAGAAAGTTTTGTGCAAATGCAATACACGATATGATTTCAGTAGAAGTGATCAATATATACATGTATTTTTTCTCTTTTATACCTATGTGAATACATTTTATTTAAGACTGTTGTATTGAGGGAATAAAGTATTGGTTCACTTAGAAAGATTATTTCCTTTGTTCCTAACATTGCCTTCTAATCGTAAGTTATGTTAATATGTCAAATGCATAACGAATTCATTCCGACCCAAATCTTTTTTTATCATGTATGTAAGTGCTGAATACAATTGAAAATGTATGCAGAGACATTGTAGGAAGAAATGACGTAACACGGATAATGGTTTATTTTCATATAAAAGTGAGAAACTAGCATCATGACATATACGGAACAAAACGTGCAATTACTAGTAAGCAGCACTCATAGCAATTATATGACAGACTTGCCTACGTAGAAATAATAAAATTTAAAAAAAACCACATAATACATCAGCTGTACATTTTTTGTTTGGTTCGTTTGTTTTATTTGCTGTTTTAGTCCGGCTCTGTCGATGGACTCTCTGTCTTGCATATTCTACATTGAAACTCATGTGGTCCATGAATGGGGAATGGTATCCCAGTCCTCCGCTAATTTTTATTCATAATTACATATACTGCAACGAAAGATGCACTTATTATCGCCCTTTAACCTTCATCATCTGAAAAGACAGTAAAAAAATGGTTAAAGAAAATTTTTAATCAGAATAAGGTGAACACGTCATAAAATACATTTAATTAATTGAAGTATTACTGAAAGGGCTGATAAACATTATATTATCTCGTACATCAGCCACCCCTCAACCCATCTTCTTTAAAATCGGTGAATTGGTTTACCAATTGCCCTGTTTTCCCGGCACACGCGCTGGACATACACCTTTAAAAAACGCTATACCAATTCCAGTTCTTGTGCACTTAATTGAGTGTTAACAATGACGGTTGAAATCCGTGCGTGGGAATTTTTCTGGTATACAAGAGCGACGTCAACGTTCATGAAGCCTTTCATTCATAAATGTATATACTAGTATGCGTCGAGTGTCAAAACCAGCATCACCGGATGTAAAATCTATTTTTAACCTGGCATATTATCCGCTGCTGTGTACACCCGCCAATTAGTTTAAAATGGATTCAGAACCGGTAAGTACATAACCGGTACATAACATCAGAACATAATATCCCTTCCAAAAAGGGCGCTATGCTGCTTAATAGTACATTTATCTGGCAAAAAAGTGAAGCTCACCACATATTATGTCGCAGTTTATAACAATACAAGTTATGTGTCATCTTTTTTAATGTAGCTTGAGGTTTCGTATCTTTGAAAAGTATGAAAGAGGTATACATTTAAACAGAGGAAACGTTCTTTAAAACATGCATATCAATGGTAAATTCATTCACGACAGAAAGTTCGTGTATTACCTTTGCACATGGGTATGAGCTGTGTTGGTCATTTGGAAGTCATGTCACAAAATTTGGTTAAAAGGAAGATTAGTTCAAAAATGAGGGTTTAAACCAATAGTTTTTTGCAATAAATTAGTTATCAGAGATAAAACGGCGTCGGGAAAATGAAATAATCATGATTTTAGTTATATTTTACCGTACACGTGCGTCAATACTGTGTATTATAAGAGAAAACAAAATTGTACATCCCATTTCTCGAATGTCACGTTAGGAGACAACAGATTTGTGGACGGTTTTCCTTCAATAACTTTTTTATTCCGACGTCTACGATCTTGAAACAAAAAACCGAGGGAAGCACAACCACCGGAGAGCCGAAAGGGTGTTTTCATTTAAAATAATTATAAATACAAAGGGGCTTACCGGGTGAAAATATCTTCTCTTCCTTCAAGAAAACACAACAAACGACGCCATCTTTGAAGTTTTGTTCCAACTTTCTCACTTAAACGCGGTAAGCTCCCGTATACGCATGCCCCCCCCCCCCTCCCCTGATTCATGTAACCTTACAAAACACGTTTTGTTTTTAGTTATAACACCACATGTAATATCTGCATACCTGCCATGATTGATTATCGACCACCCGCTCCACCGTATCCACCCCATCCAACGTATACATATCCAGAGCCACCCCTAGCCACTCTGGTAGGTCGTCAGCGTCATTGCCGTTTATATCATCTCCAGCATTATCGCGGCGTTGAAGCGTCTTCATCTTTGGAATATCTCTGACGTTTTGAACTTTGTGTATGTTTGGTCCACGTTTTTTCGGCAGAACAGCGACGGCAACCGCAACAAAGAGACACATCAACGCCAGCGTTTTCATACTTGCGAATCTGCACATAATAATGAACGATTACAAGAAATAGAGACATGTTATCATTACATTATATCATGATTTAACAGAACAATATGCCAAACCTTTTCAAATACGAATGTGTGTGTTGGAAAAGAAGATGAGAATGATATATTGCAGAAAAATGCACACACAGCAACTCCTTTTTGAACTGAATATCGTTCATGATAACATATGAAAAAAATGTTCAAAGGTTAGATTGTTACTTCATAAGCCAGTCATATGCTACGTGAAAACTTTAATTGGTGGGCGTGAGATGCAGCTGTCGACATTTGCAATACTATTTAATGGCATGCATAAAATCGTCTTTGACATTTGTTTCCTGACCTGTCTAGATAACAAAAATATGTATGAATTACTTAGAATTATGGTTGTTCCCATATTTACTCGTTTAATCAGTCTGCTTTGAACGTCAACTAAGTCACGATGACAACTTGTGTGCATGCAAAAACAGAACCCTGCCACATACTGGACTATACACGTTTAAATATTCCATGTGCGTCAACAAAGACTTGATGACATATACATATATACATACACAGAAATATGTAACATCCTCGACTATTCTTCTATCAATATTCCTGGAACGTCAAACAAAGTCAAGATGACATATTGCGTGTCTGCAGAAACAGAACCTTGTCATATACTGGACTGTACACGTTTAAATATTCGTATAACGTTGAACAAAGTCACGATGACATTTTCATAAGTTTACAGAAGTCTGTAACATGCTCGATTATACACGTATCAAAATTCATAGAACGTCAACTAAGTCAAGATGAAATCTTGAACATATGCGAAAACAGAACTCTGTACGTCGTATGCTCGACTTTGCACGTTTCAATATTCCTGGAATGTAAACATAGTCACTCTGACATCTTGCGTGTATGAAAACAGAACTTTGCAACATGCTCGACTATACACGTTATAATATTCGTTTAACATTTAAAAAGTCACGATGACATTTACATGTATACGTGCACAGAAATCTGTAATATGCTCGACGATAACGTATAAGAATTCCTAGAACGTCAGCAAAGTCAAGATGACATCTTAAGCATATGCGAAAACAGAATTCTATCGCATGCCCGACTACACACGTTTAAATATTTCTGGAACGTCAACAAAGTCACGATGACATCTTGAGCATATGTGAAAACAGAACTCTGTCGCAGGCTCGACTATTCACCTATCAATATTCCGGGAACGTCAAACGAGTAACGATGACATGTTGCGTGCCTGCAGAAACAGAACCTTGCCACATAATGGACTATATACGTTTTAATATTCGTATAACGTTACACAAAGTCACGATGACATGTACAGGTATACGCACACAGAACTATATAACGTACATGCTGGACTTCACGCATCAAAGTTCCTAAAATATCAAAAAAGGCAGGATGACATCTTGAGTATATGCAAAGACAGATCGAACTCTGTCGCATGCTCGACTCTACACATTTCAATATCCCTTAAACTTCAACAAAGGCACTATGACTTATTGAGTATATGCAAAGACAGAACTCTGTCGAATGCTCGACTATACACCTTTAATAAGTATTATAACATTAATTAAGTCACGATGACATGTACATGTATACATACACAGATATCTGTAACATGTTCGACTATACGCGTTTTAATATTCCTAGAACGTCACAACAAAGTCACGGTGACCTGTTAATGTACGCAAAATACATAATTTATTCGCCTTCAATCCATTACGTCAAAATAAAACACATGCACTAGAAAGTTGTCAGCCTTAGTGAGTCGGAAACAGATGGTATATATTTTCAAATTAAATATGCATTCAAGCGTTTCAAACTGTTTGACATTGCAATAAACTGCTTTGAAATTTGTTTACTCCCTATTTGAATGAATTAATCTCTGTCTTAACTCAAGGTTTTATCAGCACCGCGCTAACAATCGAACGAATAGCTGCTATGTTAAAATGTTCTAGACTGTACAAGTTTTGTTTAGACCAAAGAACTTAATTTTATTTAAAAAAATATCAGATTCGTTGACTTCTGTTGAGTTATGTTTGCCAGCGTCTATCTCAGTAATCAAGTCATCATGCACATGCGAGAAACTGCATCATGTTGTAAGTGTTTTATCTGTAATTAACAAATATACATCCTAAATTTAAGTTTTCACCGTTTCGACTATGAATGAATTTATTCTGCATATGTGATTTTCCTTTACCTTTTTTGCAATACACTTGCACCCCTTATTTTCGGTCATAATATAGTATTTTGTTAAAAATAATTTAACCAATAATAATTGAAATGTCTATATACACGTTTTCTTTGAATATTGGTTTAACCGAAAATAATACCCTATCTGCTGTGTATGTAAGCTTCCGGTACAAGCAGAACACATAAGTTAAATATTTCGTAAAAATAGAATGCACACGAATTGTACTACGTAAAAACTCTCAGCAATCGAACACAACAAGAAATATTTTATACATATTTTCTCATAAAGATGCACAGTTATACGCGTTATACATGTTCATCCGGTAGATGGAAATATATTCGAATATTTCTACTGGGAGTGTATTGACGTTTAAAATAAAGCAGTTATAATTATAATATATTGTGGGTTTAATATCGTATATAATAATTGTATAAAATTTGGTTGACTTGATATAAATTTTATATAATAATTGGTTCCTTAGTCGAGTTCAACTTAATATACAGAAATGAATGCCTGCTAACTAATTGAGGCATGGCATAACCTAATCAGGGTTGAAAGATAAATACATGTTTAAAATTCCTATTTGCACATGTTGTGTCAGTAATATTTATTAAGTGACAGATATAGCCTTACAATAACTAAAAATGTATTACTTATTACGTAAATGTTTTACGAACAATAACATGAGAAATACAAAAGCGTTTAGTCTCTTTAATAAATTTCTTAAAGATGATATGTTTGAGTAAATCCGAACTGAAAATAGCTGTATATATATATATATATATATATATAAACTATAAAGGTTACAACCAGCACTCCAAATATTTTATTAAAACACAAATTAATTTCATCATGATCATCAAAGTAAAACAACGTGACTTTGCTCTGTAAAACGGAAAATACATATCGATTTGGCTCACATTTTTTTCATACAACAATAAATGGAATTCTCTTGCAAATGTTTGCCTTCAAAAATTTACCACATGTAAGGTATATGCTATTGATATTACGCGTTCAAAAAAATATAACTTTATCCTCACTTGATATTGATATCATCAGGTTGATCAATCTTTGTATCAAGCTCCATTTGGTGTGACATTAATCACTAAAAGCTAAATGTTATTCGTATAACCCTAGTATTCGTGTCAGTGTCCTTATTACTGATGACACAAATATGAAAGCTGCGAAAACCAGGCTTAATGTTTGCGCGTGACGTGTCGTTTCAGAGCTGCATTTGCACATTGCATCGGGTACAACACTTTCGCGTGTGTGGAAGCAAGACTATTCTAAACGAAAATCAAGTATAATACAGAAGTATCGTGGCTGATTAGCTTTTCAAACATAAGAGACATTTGATAAGAAAATACAAGTAACTATTTTTGTAAAATGCTTATTTTCATCGGGTGTAATGTTGTTTTTTTCCCTTGAGTTAAAGTTTGACGTACTTTTTTGACCACAAGCATTTATCAACAAGTATGAAAATCATTGTATTTGATTATTATGTTAAGTTTAGCATAATCATTTCGCTCTTTCTTGATATGACAGAGCTATTTAAGTACAATCTTTTCAGATTATTACGCCCGACGTGACACACTTAAAGAAATATTTGATATTTGCTAAATAATTTTGATATTATATGTCAATGAGTGTCAAGAAAAATCCTGTTCATCATGAATATTCTTTAATGGATGTTTTTTTTTTCTTACAACTTTGCATTTAAAATTACCCTTTCACAAACAATGGAATGTCTATGGGAATGCAATTGTGCCATTTAAACGGTTAACAGTGATGTGATCGTGTAGAAAGCCAAGCGTATACAGCTTTCTGCGTTCTCCGTTCACCAAGAATTATGTTGAACAGCTATTTTCAATTTTGTGGGAATAACTTCTTATTATAATCAAATTAAGTATTTCATCCAACGTGGAAAACAAACACAAAAATCAACTTTATTACTCGCTTGCTTCTATAACAATAGTGTTCGAGATATATCACCTCTGAGGATAGTTTTTTAATCATTATATGCAACATCAAGCTAACTGCACACAGAAGATTTGTATGTGCTTTCTTTCCAAAAGCTACTTATAGTTCCCTCTTTTAATTGTGTTCTCATAACACTTCACCTCACATGAAAGTGTAACAAGCCACCAGAAAGAAAAATGACACATGGCCAAAAGAAATTAATAATGACATGGTCATAAAACACATACAACATGTATCAAACACAGTTCAAATCAAGTATAACCTATTAATAGGTTAACCTTTTAGCCTTTTAATAGGCCGTGTTTAGTTTGTCCAAATGACAGTTTTCCGCGAATGTTAAAAAAAGAAAACCATATTCTAGAGAGCCAAATGACACAAATGGCGAGGACTCATGAACATACTGTTTGGTTAATGAATGATCATTTGCCATTGATAAAAATTGACTTATATGAGTTTTTGTTTCTTAAAGTTTTTTTTATTAAACGTTGGTCAATTATGTTTTCCTTATCTTCCCAATTTTGGGTCTTCATACCTATCCTAGTTCATTAGATACTGGACCTTTTTTCCAACCTTCCTTTCTTACAGTAATTTTTCTACGGTGAATATAAAGTACTGTTCGACACTTCACTAGTAGAGGGCGCCACCTACACTTTGTTGTCATCAAGTCTAGAAAGGTAGTGGCTTCTGTTTCCGGCCATACATCATAAGAAGTGGTCGCCATCTTCACTTGTGTTGCTATCAACCCATCTGTAGTTTCAAGTCTGTAAATGAAGGCATAATATATTACTACACACAATTGAATTTGAATATTATGTTCTTTCAAGTTAGTGTAGATTCCATTTAACCTGCTCGACTTTGAAATCAGAGACAACAAACATCTAATTAAATGTAAATCAATTTAAGAAGTGATTAAGCTGATAATTTGGTTATTATGCCCATGCCCCAAACACAATGTTTTAATGAAGATTAGTGATTACTGGATAAAAAACATTGAACTAAGAGAGCAAAAATAATTGTTTGGTTGATTTGGTTTTGCTTTTAGATGTACGTATATAGATGTGTGTATGTATTTAACAGTATTTCACTCATATCACAAGTTTGATAACATACTGGAACATTTCCATTGGCAAGCTAAGCTGAAATTAGCAGTACTTCTTTAACCATATATATGACAGAAACTAACCAATAACCTACGCAAGGAATGACCTGTCTGAGGTTCAAACTCACATTTCTAGAATTATAAGAATTGTTTATTGAATCTAACAAAAAATAAACTTTTCTGAAAACAAAATTCACAATTAAATATATATATATATATATATATATATATAACAAGGTATCCAACTCGAAATCACCCGAAAACGGGATGCATCGCTTTGAAAAGCCATTTCTTCATCAATTTTGCAGCGATTTTCATGAACCCGGTCTTATTCAACGCGGAAATGAATTTCCTTTCTGAAATGTATATATCTTGTTATATTTCTACACATCTTGGGTCAAATTGTAAGAAACAACACTATACACAATTCGCTTGACCTACTTGACAATGATCAGACAGTATTCATGAATAAAAATTTCCATTTGTGAAGACACACCTTCTCATTGGACCAATGAAATCACTCGTGTGTTTAAAATGTCAGTTCGTTGAAATGCATGTAAACACAGGTTTCAAACGGCGCTGGACAGTTAGTTTTGATGCATAATGCAACGGCAAGCACGGTAAGAATATGTTTTTTTTCATACGTTTTATTGAATTGTGGTATCGAGGTCCGTGAACTATGCATGGAAAATGCCCTTTACTCCGTGAAGATTTCAGTCATGAATACTTTCTGATCGATGTTAACTGGGTCACGCGAGTTGTGTATCGTGTTATTTCTTAAAGACCAAGGTCCATAGTCCAGGGCAACTTTCTTTGATTAACAGGAGGCATTGGATTCAAGGGGATACAGCCATAAAATTACCTCTCCCAGGGTCATTATCATGATTTATATTACACTGACCACACGCCAACATGGTTAGAGTTCAGCAGGTGTTTGTTTGGGGGATATATCTAGATATCAGATGAACAAGCCTTTCAATATCTGATTTCAAAATAAATTAATTAAAAGTGAATAAATGAATAAGCTATTGAAAATGCATTTATTGTAAAATACAACTTAATATTTTTTTTGCAAATATTCAATGCATTAATAATGGATAATAATATATATACAATCGCATATATAAATTGTCACGTGATTTTATACAAAAAAATAAGAAGAAAAAGCATGTTAGATACACAAAAAAAACAAAAAGCAAAACTCGTGGTTTTTAAAATAAGATTGTTGCAAATGCAGTTGGAAATATATTACATACATCATAAGTATACAGGAGATGAATATACCGGTATTATGACATATCATTTATCAGTCTTGATCGTATAGATAGCGCATTTTTGATAAACAGTGACAGATAAATAAGTTCCATTTTATCCACCGTTTTTAGTTGTTTCAAATATTTATAAACAGATGGTTTGATATAATAGTTGTTTTTATGTATTTTTTTTCTAAAATCATTATACAAAGGGCATACACAAACAAAATGATATTTATCTTCAATGTAATTTAAATCACAGAACATGCAGTATCTTACAGATTTTTCCTCTACATTTCTAGCGTATCTACCCGTTTGAATTCTCAATGAGTGTACAGATAAACTAAATCTACTCACATATGCTCTTAATGATTTAGGTAGAATATTTAGATATGGTTCATATACTAGAGATGCTTTAATATAAACTGCCTATACATATCCTTCATAGAGCTTTCGTTCACAGAATTGTAACATTTAAGTTAAAAAGAGCTTTCAACATAAAATGTGTCTTTCGACATAACATAGCCCTCAGCATGTTTGTACAAGGTCAACGACTTTAGGAAATTGGTTAAAATTCTAACTTCAACTGGGCCTCTGATGATGGCATAATCAGGCACAAAACCTACTATTTTGCACTGATAATCTTCTTGACAATTCCATAAGTAATGGAACAAGTTGACCAAGTATTTGTAAAATTATTGCAAGACATATACATTTCCAGAAAGAAAATTCATTTCTGCGTTGAATAAGACCGAGATCGTGAAAATCGCTGCAAAATGTATGAAGTAATGGCTGTTCAAAGCGATGCACCCCGTTTTCGGGTGATTTCGAGTTGGATACCTTGTTATAAATATATATATATATATATATATATATATATATATATATATAAATACTATCGCGACCGTTGGGCGAAGCCGAAATCCAGTTTTGCAGAGTTAAGTCGACCTCGACCATTATGTCGAAGGCGACTTAATTCTCGTAATTAATTATTAATTATCTGTCGACGATTACGGTTTGAAACTTTGTACGTTGATACAGTTCGACCTAGCAAATATTTAAATACATTTGAAGACGTTTTCAAATGTTAAATGAATTTTTCATGATTTTTTTTTAAATAAATATGTATATGGTTATAAAATCCAGGCTTAGGGCGAAATTTAAAATATGTGGAATTTATTCTCCAAAACTAATAATATATGTTGTGGGTTTGACCCTATAAAGATTGTTTTTCGAACGCCGCCTTTGATAGTGCAGTTTATATAACGTTGGTTAGTTGATTTAGGCTTAAGAAATACATTTCAAAATTTCGACTTGTCCAAAAACACAGAGTTTTCTTTTCTAAACCGGAAACCGCTACGCAGTGAATGTTAGCAATCATAGCACCTTAATGTTGCTTTTGAGTAAAAATTCATGCATTACTGTTCTCAATGGTAAAGTTATTTTATTCAAATTTAAACAATATAAATACGACAACGCCATAATAAAATAACCACAACCGGTTTAGTCTTATTGTTGATCCAATTTCAGATTGATTGCGCGAAAATGATATAATTGGTACTATTTAATACTTTCTAGTGATGATGAATGTTTCTCCCTTGATTATTTTATGCAATTTCATAATTGTTGTGTTCTGGATTCATTAAAACGAATATGCTGCACTGTCACTTTATTATATGAAGGGCAATATTATGACAGTTTAAGCATCTTCTCTTACATTTGATGTTTTTATTTGTTAAAGAAATAGCATTATGTCGAAATATGAGAACGCATCTTTCTTTTGCCGCCGAAAAAGAATCTCATTATAAACCATATGTAATCGATTTAATGTTCATTCTTATGAGTTTTGGATTATTAGAGTGCTATACTGCCAGGCAGCTTGAGTTTCACCCCCTTACATTTCATAAATAGAAGACAATACAAATATCGACATATCAACAAATAATAAAGTAAAATTACAAAAACCGTTGAACCTGTATTAAGCAGCCATCTATGGGAAGCAGCAGATCTGACCAATTAGTGCAGGTGGCTGCTTAATAGAGGTGCATTTGCACTATATAAGGTCATTTTGGAAATCAAAATTGTGCTTGCTTATGACAAGTGTTTGAAAACAGAGGTGGCTACTAACACAGGTTGTACTGTAGTTATTTCAAACGTATGAATTTTCAAAGATTAGAACGTCTAAATGTGTAACTGTGTCCTAAATAATGTGTATGGTATCGCCGTATTGTTGTACAAAATGCATAATTTATAGTATTCATAAATAAACATTAAAATTAAGAAAAAATCAAAGCAGGTAATACAAACTATTGCTTTCAATGATCATGTTTTCCACAAATATACACTCTAAGACAATGCACAATTTTACACAAAAATACTGCAACATGCTTAAATTGGCAATAATTTCTAACGCTTTATTAATCTGTAAAGGATTTTAAACACACATGGTAGGCATATATTCAATTCACGAAACTAGTTCCATTATAGTTTGCGCATGTGTTAATTTCCAGCATTAGGTAGAATTTTCTCGAGTATAAAGCATTGAGACAATCAGTTTACCTTGTATAGGTGGTATTTCTAGGTTTTATTGTAAATTATTTTATATAAATAGGATATTGATAATATGATTTATTGTTCATAGTATTAAGTGTTTGTTTTTTCCTTATTAGTAGACTTCTACGCTTCTCTCCGGGATATTCACAAATATGCATTAAACACGTAATCAAACCAGTATTATGTCTAAATGTCTGAACTCGTATTCCAGTCTTCTAATTTCAATCAATGTTATCCAAATGAAAGATCTACAATCACAAAGGTATTCAAATAAAAACATTGTATTTACTGCATGTAAATAGATTTAATTCGGAACTCGCACGCTGTGGGTTTTTCCGATTTCTGAGCGCACGGGAGGTACAAACATTGTCATTAATACAGTAATGACCAGTAACGTCGATATCCGATTTGCTTCCCATTCAGTAGTGGATAATACGTATTTAAACGACAGTAGTGTTTCTTTTAGGAAATGTCAAAATTCAAGTATTTTGTTGTTATATAATATTATTATTATCATTGATAATTACACATAACAAATCTAATAAAATTAAACACGATCGAGATTAGTTCATTTAAAGAAAAAATGATTAAATCATGGTATTTTTTATCAACTATAACGAACGTTTGAGCAGAAAAGTGGTGTTGACTATCAGCGATAAGAGAAATTATTGATTCACTCTCTTTTAAAATATGCTAGTCAGCTTTTGTTTGTACCTAACGCGTGTGCTCAAACATCGGAAAAACCCAGACATGAGAGTTCCGAATAACAACTATTGTCAGCACTTCGACTGTGCGGCATTTTTATTAAAACGTGGCAACAAATATGAAAGATGGTGCATATTAAACATTAGAAATATCATATTATTCATTGTTAAAAAAGTTGGGATGTGTGGCTTATTCGTCAACATTTTCTTCAGAAAACGACGGACGTTATTTCCCAAACTCACCGAAATGCGTACAAATGACAAACAAACACAACGCCAAAAATTTATACAAAATAAAATTAAACGGCCACTGTTTCGATAAAACATAGATCTATTTAAGCTTTTGAATTCGTTTTACATGTGCGAAATGTTCATGAGCTATTTTAGTGTTACCGGTATCTTTGTTTTAAAGCGTCATTATGTAGTTTATGCTTATGTCATAGACCATATATCATACATTGTATTTTACGAGAAAAATAAAATGCGTATGATGATCAAAATAAAATGCGTCCGGATAGTTTGAAGTTAATACCCTAGTGACATTGATGCAACAACAACTTCACCAGAACAAAGAAGAACACAAACATGAGATATAAGCTAAAAGGTATGGTGCTAACTAAAACGGTGTATGAAATGCTCCCTTATGCTGGAATTGTTTACACAATGTCCTTTGAAAACAAATATTGATATAATATGTTAATAATAATAATAGTTTCGTAATGCGAATACATGCTAAAAATATAATTTCAAATGTGTGAGTTTATGCTTTTTAAGAGGACGCATCAAGTCACTGGTTTGACCATCCGTTTCCTCGCCATTTCGTCTGTTCGTCCGTCCCTAATCAATTCCAGAAACTATTGAATCCGTTGTATTCAACTATAAAACATCGTGAACTACCAAGAGGAGATGCGGATTAAGTATTATCGTTCCGGGTCAATTATATCCATCTGACTTATGTACTTTGAATATTTCTGCAATATACATAAACATTCCTCGCCAGTTCTGAGAAACAACTTAACGGTTTTTATGGAACTATAAACAGCCTTAAGTACAATATATGATGCGCATTTCTACATGTAGCTCCGGGGAAATGATTTATGTTTGAGTAATTGCTCTTTAAAGATTTCTACATTTTACATAAATACTTTTTCGTTTCTACATTAATTCAGGTAACTTTATTGTTGAGGCATAAAAAAACAACTCTACAAATGTTACATTTTCCAACCAATTTGTACGTGAAAGGGATCTATTGGTGTATCAGACAACAATATATAATATTGAATGCCTATTCTTTCATTAAAATGGACAACAACAAAAACGCATTAACATATAAGCAAATAGAAAAGATCAAGTTAAAATATGAATTCCAAACGAATGCATACTGATAGATTAACACGTCTGAATGCTCTACTGTGATCAAAATAATTGGTATTGTACCGCCGTATTTTTATGTGAATGCATATAGTACTCATGAATATACATTTCATTCAGATAGTGTATATTTACTTCAATGCAGATGTGTCCCACTAATGTACACTCTAATTATTAATGAACAATTCACACACAAATACTGCTAAATGCTTGATAATCTAAAGTTCATAGAAATACCCAAAACGTTGATTGGGCAGTGTGTTGTCATTATTACTCATAATAAGTTATGATAACTGGCATTACGAGAAGACTGATTTGAAGTACAGCTTTATATATAAGAAAGTTGTAATTAAAATTTTCAGCATTCAATACAGAATATTTATTTTCATTTATAGTTGTATGAAGTTACGTTTGGTAAAAATGTTAGAAATTACATTTAGCTACATATGCATTTTGTTTTATGAATTGAAAATTGCAAATTATTCATAATTATTTCCAAACACAACTTTCTAGTTATCAGCATAACAATGTGATGACAGGCTACGTTGGTGTGTATTTTTAAGTTTGTTAGGTCCCCCCCCCCCCCCGCGTAAAAAAGTTGTTTGTTTCAACTAATATTGCCAAAAAGGAGGATATGTACGTCGGCCTAACGTTTTAATTTGACAATTGTTTTACACTATATTTTATACTATACACACGCTATTTTGAAACGTCAAAAAAATTGTTAAGGGTCGGTTGCAAAAAATAGGGACGGTCGGATCAGTGGAAACAAACAACTTGATAAAGCTTTTGTGCGGACCAAGCTCAAGTCCCAGCTCTCCTATCTAGTCAGTGTACACTCATGAAAGTTGGGCTTACGTTTGAAAGATTTTCAGCAACTTTAAATGAAAGATATTTTGATGTCGTCTTGTGCTGTGGGAGCGGTGCGGGGTACCCGGAGGAAATCCCCCCTTGTTCGGTATGATGACCACAAACAAAGCTCAAATGCACCAGGAGCAGGAATCAAATCCGGGTCGCCTAAGTGATAAGCGAGTGTGCAAACGAGCGTTCCGATAAAACGATAAAGATTAATACATTTTACCCGACGGCATGTTCCGGTTTTCCACGAAGAACGCGATAACGTCCGACGAATTTTCTTTTATGTTTGACACAAGTGAGTGCATACTTATAAATGTTTCATTTAATGGTTGGTTGATTGATATATCGATTGGTTTATAATTACAAATCAAATGCAGCTACTGAAGATGTAGACTTCTTTTCATTTTTTACGCAAATCTCCACATCGCTGTTTGACAGGAAATAAACTAATGGTGCACTGTTACTTAAAATAAAATTTAGCATAAAAACAAAACATGCGTATCATAATTTCGTTCTCGATTGGTGATAATTTATAGCAATAAAGTGGAAGGCTACTCAAAAGTATGAGTTTAAACACACCACATCTTCAAAAGAAACACAAACAAAATGTGCCGATTTCAGTTTACATAACTGGAAATAAGCACCAATTTGTAAGACAGAAGAGTGCGACGGTTATGTCGTCAGTGTTTGAATGGCATTTGTTCAAATGAGTCATATAATTATCGTATTATGTATGTTCATCCTTTTGAAGAAATTTGTTCAATGACCCATTGGCTTTAGTGAAAACCGAGAAAAAACAAAGTGACATTAACAGCTACTCATAAAGCTATTTCAAGAAAAATGTTTCACCACTTAAGAAGTCCAATTCATTGTTCTCAATACTGAGCGAATTGTACATTCTTTCCTCAAAATCCATTCGATGTTGATATAAATAATTACACTAGGCTTGTTATTGTTGTACTATTGCTCTAAAATAGAAAAATAGAAATGCTCTTGAGACATCTGCTCCCTAATGCTAGAAATGCATACAAATAGAAACTGTTCTTTCAATATAAATAAGTAATACTCCAGCTGCCCAAGATGTGTCGCTCTATCAACAATTAACATGCTTAGTCCTTTGTACATGGCAAATGACCAACTGCCAAAACAGCACGGCATACTACGTAAGAACACACAAAAAATACAAACGTCATTGAATAAAGCTGGGATCAATGCCTTGGAAAGGTAAACGATAAGCATTGTGGTTTAAACAAGTTTGTGGGTACTGGAAACTCACACTTTGCACAGCGATCTTCAAACAACATATTAGTGTAAATAGAAATTTACCTCGTATGATCGTTAATAAAAATAAAAGGAAACAATGGAGAACGCATGTGTTCAATCGAATTACGATTCAATTAATCAATGTTCAGAAATAACCAGAGCAACAATTACATTGTAACAACTTTCTGAGACACATTGCAATGTAAGAATGAACAAATATCAGTTACTTCTTGTTTAGGTCAAAGCATCTTTGTGCAAGTGCTAGAAGAAGAAAGACGATATTGTGGTTGTTAAGACCCAACTTGTACCGATTGGTTGTGTATGCATATAGAACAGAAGAATTTCAAAAACAATTAAAATATATAAATATAGCATAAAAATAACTGAATAATGTTATACTAATGTTTTACCAATCAACAGAAAGTAACTATTAGGTAAAATATATGTGTTAACCATATTAAATGTAACGACGCTAAGAGAGTAAAATATTAATTACTACAAATGTAAAGTCATTTTTGGATTAAAAAAGCATTAACAATTAGAAACGTGTATTAACTTCAATGATGAGGAGAGCATATTTACGACAAGTGCCAGGGATCTATGATCACGTGATACATTGTTGTGGTACTTCAACGGAATAAAATGGTGTCTATAATGACAGAACGGGTATTTGTTTTTTTGTTTTTGCTTTTCAAAAACATTAAATAGTACGAATGTTTCTTGCAGCACATAATCTAAGCAACAATATTACGAATCCATAGGCGCTTAACTTGTCTGTGTACTCACTGTCGTTTAGGAGATTACACTGCAGAGATTGTTCAAGTGAACGGATATTTTGTCAACGATAGCCGTAAAACTAATAAGCCGAAAACTATAAAACGACCATATCATGTCTGTTTTAATAAATTTGAGAACACAATAGCGTAAAAACAGAATAATTTAATACCGGTATTTGTGTTGTAAAGGCAATTGGTTTGATTCTCAAACAATTTAAAACCATTTAAGTGCATTTTATGCAGGGCTAAAATAGATTTTGTGGAGCGTAATCGATTGTTCAATACACATGTTTGTTTTTTAATTGTTTTAAAAACTTAATTGTTCGTGATTTCATTGAATATTTTTTGGTTGATATCAGTCATTGATGACCAAAAACGGCTTCGCTTCTACAGTCCTATATTCATTCCATTATCGTTATTTATCATATAGGTATCATATTAAGTTCAGATGCAACTCGTTACGAAAACAGGCTTCCATTGGACAGCAACAGTTTACAATGATAAGTGAATAGAAATAGGACTGCCAGGTCGTCTAGAGCATTACCAGTGACAGAACACACTTAACACAATCCAGTATGCATATATAACTTTTCAAACCAAGTTGTCTCAGACAGTTTCAAATAAAAAAATAGATGTGTCCATAGGACACGAATACCGCGCTGATGAACGCTTATCACAAAATTGGGTAATACTTTCCAAGTAACGCTACAGACAGAATCCAAGTATTAAAACTTACAAAGGACAATTACACAGTGTGCAATGTAGTGTTATTGTTCTGTTATACAGCACTTTTTGTTCAATGATTTCCTTCAGCGTATGGAGTAACAAGTTAATATCACTTAAAACTTCAAGTTATGCTACAGACAAAAGGCAAGCAAAGCATTAAAACTTGGTTCCTTTGCACTGCACTTCTTCTCAAGGATATTTTTTGCATATGAAGTTTCAAGTCTATATCACTTATAGTTTTCAAGCAATGTTCATGACAAAAAAGAATAACATTTACAAAGGGCAATTACTAAAAATATGCAAGAAATGGCAATGGTTATTTTGCACTGCAATCCTCCTCAATGATATATTTAAGCCTATGAAGCTTCTATTCAATAGCACTTATATCCTTCACCGCGGACGGACGGACAGAAGTGACTCTTATAACCCTTCACCCATTCTAATTTTCAAGTCTATATCACGAACAGTTTTCAATTAATCATGAAAACCCACGTATACAATTAAAAAGGGCAATAACTAGAAAAGATTAATTGTTCTTTTGCACTTCACCTCTCAATTATGTCTTTCAGCATATGAAGTTTTAATTCAATATCACTATAAGCTTTCACCACGAACGAACGAACGGGCAGACGGACGGACGGACACAAAGGGGTGAATCTTAATGCCATTCACCTATTCCAAGTTTCAGGTCTATATCACGTTTAGCTTTAAAGGCGATATTATTATAGCGACATTTGAACACAGTCGCTTCGTTTGTCACCCAAAATGTCGTGTTTCGATTCGTGTGTCGTGTGTCGCGGTGTAAAATTAGACCGCGACACACGACATTCGAATAAAAAGGGCGACATTTGAATAATAAAATGTCGCGTGTCGCTTCGTGTGTTGCCCAAAATATCGTGTGTCGCTTCGTGTTTCGTCCTTTGACAATAACGACCCACGAAGCGACGCACTATATTTTGGGCGACACAGGAAGCGACGCGCGACATTTACCACGATATATCGCCTTTTGGGCTACCTACAAAAGGGCGACATTTGAATAATAAAATGTCGTGTTTCGATTAGTGTGTCGCGCAGATTGTCATTTGTATGATGATGTAGGGACCTATACAAACTGCTTGACATATTGAATATTTCTGCTGAAAAACAATTCATGTTCTTGTTTTATTTGTCTAGCAAATAAAAGTAGTGTATGGTAAAGCTCGTAAGTGGTGTGCCTTTAAAACTTTAGGTCTTACTCTTTAACGAATTATGTTATTTTCTCTTGAGAAAACACTTAAGGAAAAACATTACAATAGAGCTATATCCATTCACATATAAATATACAACTGATATGGATCGATTTATTAGTTCTTGTACTACGAATTGACTGAGGATGTTAGGTTTTTGGTATTTGTCTGTGTGATTTTAAATATGTTTAAATAGTAAACTATATATATATATATATATATATATATGATAGAGTTAATGCTAAGTTAGCTTCATTTACAAACTTCCATTAAAACTGTATGCCCGGACATGCGCACAGTATATGCAATGACATATTTACATGTACGTCACCGAAGCTGTTTACATGTATATACAGCATTATCGTGTTACATAGAATTCTAACAAATGAAACACGATTGCGATTAGTTCATCTAAAGAAAAATGATTATTCGTGGTATTTGTATAAACTATAACAAACATTTGAGGAGAAAAAGAGTGGTATGTAATATTTAAAAAAAAGAAATTGTTGATTCACTCTCGTTTAAAATATGCGAGCCAGCTTTTGTTTGTACCTACCGCGCGTGCTCAAATATCGGAAATACCCAGACCGGATATTTCCGAAAAACAACTATTACAACCGTTTGCCGTTGTAGTCATTCACAACACAGAGGTATTACTCGCTGACCCGCACGTGCATGCGTAATTGAAACAGTTATACCGGTCAGTGATGCAGAATTAAAACAAATACGGTGAGAAGCGCAAACTGGCAAAATACTTTAAGGCCGTAAAAAGTTATTTTAGATTTAAAATGAACGAATTATCATTCAAAAATGGTAGTATCTTCAAAGTGCGTTTGCTAGTCACCCGACAAGCTGATCAGGGAGGTAAAAGACACCCCTTTGGCTGCAAGAAAAAAAGAACTCTGCGCTCTACATAGTATGTTTTGGCAAAAATGTCAGACTAAATAACAAAATATGCACTTGCATGTCCTATGTGCGATAAATACCGACCGAATGCGAAAGAACATCTACTACCGCATGCAATTCCTTAACGTCCATGGCGAAATGTGCCATTTAATTTGTTTGCATTGAACAACAAGTTGTCGTTGCTTGCAGTCGCCATTTATAGATCAATTCGTATGAGTGCACTTCAAGCATAAGTGTTATTCACAAACTCAACGTACACTTAAGGTAACGCATCCGTAATGATTTCCCGCGATTTCTTCAAAGATCGAAGAGTCTTATTGCCTGTTTACTTATGGATATCTAATTTCAACAGGTTGTGTGACGTTCGTGGCCGAGAGGTTAAGGCGATAGACTAGAAATAATTTGGGATCTTCCCGCGCAGGGTCGAATCCTGCCGACAACGCATACTTTTGCGACGCGTTTTATTTCTTTTCTAACGTAATTTGATTTAATATAGCATAAAAGCTATGTTTATTGTTAAATATGTCGCAATTGTTATCATTTGTTTAATGTAATTTTTAAAATTACATAACGTTATGGCTAAATTGGGTGATTAACAGCTGAAAATACGAATCATGCATGTTGCATTTTTATTTTTATTTCAAAAAGTAAACTGTAAATCTGTATATTTCTTGGTATGTTTGCTGTATATACTGTATCTATAAAAACTCACTTCAAAATATTACATAAATGACACTATTTTGAATTTTATGACACTTTGTTTTTAACCAACTCAATTTCTACTTTGCTGAAACCACTTACATTTCATGGCGCTCTGCCATAGATACCATGTTATAAAAAATGTTTGTAAAAGAATATAAAGAAGTGAACCTTCAGCTGCTGGAGCAGTATTGCATTCTCATTATATACAATTAGTTGGTCCTTTATTTAAGGCAAGTGACCAATTGCCTTAACAGTACAAATCAGCACAATACAAAACAACATAAACACATATAAGAATAAAGCTGGGGTCACCGCCTTGGAACGGTCAATGCAAAGCATTGGGGGTTTAAACCGGTTTTAGAGCGCTCAACCTAACACTTGGCCCAGCAATATTCATGATACTTATACGTGTAAATAAAATTAAACATCATAGCATTGTAGCTCAAATTAAATAATAATAAAAGGGAATTAAAACACATTTAATTTAATTACCATTTTATTACTCAATGGTAGGAAAGAGACCAGAGCAACAGAGTTACAATTTTTTGAGGAACGATGAAATGAAACTACGAACTAGTGTCAACTACGTCCCTTCTTTTTAAAAAAAGATTTAAGAATATAGCATCATAAAGTTAATATTTCAGATCATCATCGCGCAAATACAGGAATAAGCAGCAATAATGGGTGTCAAAGATCCATATTACATAGCTTGGTTGTTTATGTGACTTCAAAAAATTGAAAATAAATCAAACACGAAACACCAGAGAGAAAATATTAATACAATTTAACGCTTTAAACCCGATGACCTATGCATGTAGACTTAAACAGTGAAAGTATGTCGTATGAAGCAATATAGAAGCGATGAAGTAAAAAAATTCAATGTAGCCAAGAACAGTGAAAGAGTATCGTATGACGCAATTGAGAAGCGATGACACGATGATGTGAAAAAAATCTAGGGGCAGTACTGTAAAATAAAAAATAAAAATATTAAAGGGGCGGTACTGTACAATCGCAATACCAATAAAACCAGCTTAGGTGATTGAATATTTAAGAATCAAACATATAAAATGGTAATTCCATTAATAATTCCAAAATTTTAAGAGAAGAAATATATAGTGAATCAAAACCCAACAAGCATGTGTTTAAAAGTACGTTCACATCACATCCGTTTGATAAAAATGAGTTAATTAAATTGAAAAGTTTAATATAAACATTTTCTTAAAGATATTTTAATTTGCGAACATCAAAACATCTCCATAAAATGATGGGTGGGAAATTCAATTAGTTAGATGCCATTTTAAAGAAACATTATAGTTTGATATTTAATCATCATACGTTGAGTAAATTTTAGCGAATTTACTTCGTAGGTTACTCCGTAGAATACTTATTTTATCTTGTTTAAACTTTAAACACCTTTACTGCATCTTTGCACGCCTACTGCATACCCATATTTGGAAATCTAGATGAATTATGGAACGTTCATATACCCCAGCGGTTCAAATAAACAGGACAAAAGCCGAGCGTGGGGTGGTTTTGAAAAAAATCAGTATATTTTTTAAAGCATGCAAAGCCTACCTACACATTTGCATGTAGTTCAGTGAAATGATGCTGATTAAGAAAATTATACATTATATTATATTTGGAAAGGTTCCCAATACGCGTGCGCTACCTTAAGCAGAGTAGATTCTCCTAAACCTTTTACATCTGATAAAGGTCCAAAGTTCTCATTTAGAGAGTTTGTCTGATTTTGCAAAACAGTGAAATACTTGTCTTGGCTGGGCTGGTCAAGGCACGGCAGTTAGATAAGAACAAAGCATATCACGGCATGCTGGGCGAGATTAGCAGGTAAGGGAAAGCTTGGGACAGACAACGACATGGAAGGTCACGCAAGGGAAGGGAAAAAATATGTTGGACAGGCTTTGTCGGAACAGACAGGACAGAGCCTGGGATACCTTAATATTCGAATTCCCAATACCTAGCTTGGTATTATTACTTGGATCGATATTCATTTAAGTTCGAATACCCAATACAATGGAAGAAACTTCCCGTTCGGGAAACTAGGGGAATCCCAATATTGGTTTCCTGATCGGGAAACTCATAGACAAAATTTGCATTTTTATTCCCGATCGGAAAATAAAACAGCAATTTTATGGTGGGTTCAGAAAATGGGCTAAGGGAAACTTTAAGATACAAAAAAATCTGTTTTTAACAACGCCTTTCTGTAGAGGAAATACATGTGTAATTTTTTACCGTGAACATTTTGTTTAAGTCCATGGTTTTCTTTCAATAAAGTTGCGAACTTTGTATGATCTACGTAAACATGTTAATGTCAGTGGTTTCCCGAATTAGAAACCAAATTTCCTGATCGGGAAACTATCAGAATTGACTGAATTGCTGTTCATGCTTGTGGACTTTATCTAGCACTGACAATTGCTCTTTTCTACGAAAGCCTATAAAAACCACTTAAACTTTAAATAAAAGAGTGCAAACATGTATTAACGCAAAAAAGGCGTTTCTATGCAAATAAACACGTAATATCGAAAACAAACGCATTATAACGTTAATAAACGTGTAATAACGCGAAATAAAGGCATACTAGTTCGAAATAAATGCGTACAAATTCTACAAAAGGCGTAATAACGCAAACTTAAAGGCGTACAAACGCTAAAAATGTCGTAATAACGCCAAACTTAAAGGCGTGCATACGCTAAAAAGGGCGTAATAAGGTAAAGAAAAAGGCGTACAAACGCTTAAAAAAGGCATAACGTCAACCTAAAAGGCGTACAAACGCTAAAAAGGCATAATAACGCAAACTAAAAGCGTACAAACGCTTAAAAGGGCGTAATAACGCCAAACTGAAAGGCGTACAAATGCTAAAAAGGCGTAATAACGCAAACTAAAAGCGTATAAACGCTCAAAAAGGCGTAATAACGCCAATATCAAAGGCGTTCAAACGCTTTAAAAAGGCGTAATAACGCCTTGTGCACTATATAAAGTGATGGCTTCTTTGAAGACGTTAATTCAAATCAAAGCGTTATGAGTACATTTGAGTTTATTGAATTTGTAAAGACAATTTCAGTCTTTCTGGAAATCGTCCCTGAAAGTCAGCATAGGCAACCGACATTTGTACAGATTCAACTTATTGTCATCCCCTATGAATGGATTGGTTTTATACGGAATACTCGATAGTGCGACGATGCTGTTATTGTAACCATCCACACCGGAAGGCGACAGTACGATGGCGATAACATGTCATAATGATGTTGATAACGCGACAGTTCGATTATGAAAACGCAATATCACGAAATTTCGCGTTTTCGTTATCAAGGTACTATCATCGTGATTGCGCGTTTGCATCGTACTAATATCGAGTATTGCGTTTAAGATCAACCCGTTCATAGGCAATATCCATATCAGGATTGCGTATATTTGCCCGTTTGCAATTAGTAAGACAGCTTGATTTCAATTTTCAATCTTAAGCATCATGGCTAGATTGTTTTCATTTATAAACCGAAATGAAATATACAAGTTTATTTGTATGTGATGAATGCAAATTACAACTGAAAAAAACGAAAATTACATCTTTGTCATCAATTTAATTATTTAGAAACGTACAGTTTAAACATAAATTTGTGAAATCAAGATATACGCAAAATATCTTTTTTCAACTGTATTTCTTGTTCAACATAACCAGAGATGACACATTTTCAGTTAAAATACAGTTTTAACTTGTGTCACTCGTAGTACGATACGTAATGCTGCTTGAGCGATGAAACTGTATAAACATATATTAACCAGCATGTGCACTTGCGCATCCGGATATTTTGGATCATGTTTACGTATGCACAGTTATGGCCCATATTTAGCAAAAAAGGACTGTAAAACTGTGTAACACGTAAATCTATAGTAGTTTTGCTAGATGATTGATACTTAACAACACATTTTCAGCATGTAAATGTAGGCACTTTAGTATCTTGATGCATTTAACATGTAAACATATTTAAGGACCCTTTTTGCAAAACGACAACAACAACCCAATAGCATTAAAGTCTTTTTTCGCGTATAAAACAAAAACTGTGTAACTGCTAGCTCGATTATGCGTGTCTTATATTAATATTAATCACCACGTGTTTTCCGTATTCAATTAGTGTTCAATGCTCCTGCTGCATAAATTGTCGCAAGTCATCTACGTTAAACGCGATGTAAAAGAGCTACGCCCAATTAAAGAAACACTATTTATACGGGCAAAAGCCCGCGAAGCGGGCGTTGACCGTTCATACATATGGGAATTTAGACATAAAATTACATAAGAATACCACATATGGATACGTCTCAAAAAAATTTGCCACGCGACATATATTTTCGCGATGCTATTTATGGCCTTGAACAAATCAAAAACACTTTGACATATGCTAAATCACATGTAAATACATACCTCAGGAAAAGTTATATCAATGACATCATAATTGTGTAGCGAATCGCACTAAATATTCTCGCATTATTTGTTTTTCTTCGCAACCGTTCCAGAATTAAGTCATTACTCAATTATCTCCCCTGAATGCTCTTCTTCAGTGAGTATAAGCCGAAGACTGGTTCACTACATATAGTTACAGTCTTTACCAAACACAATTTAAGTGAACATAACCCGTCTTAAATATATTGCCGAATCTTAGATTTCTGTCGAATTTATTTGCTTTGATCTTTTCGATATCTTAATGTTATTATTATCCTGACAAATCACAAACGCTTGTTAAAAAATTATTTGTTTTAAACATTATAGTTGGCATCTCTATTCTTCCAGTATTCTCGCGGTATTTCAATAACGACACCCTACTGTTTATTTGTCAGAATTGACGCATTTTCATTCGCTCTCAAAAAGCATTCTATACATAGATGGTGACGTCACTTCGTTATTGCGAGTAAGACCGGTGTGTACACAATGTCTCAGAAAGACGTTTTACGTGTGATTATGAGCAATATTCTGGTAAGTTGTCGTTGTTATCCACCAGAAACACATTTATTCACAAAATTTAAAGATATTCCGATCTAACTTTTTAGTCTTTTAGCTTTAATTTTTAACGTATTTACACCTCGTCTGCTCGCACTTTACCGATATCCCGAAAGGTTACATATCACTATAATTAGTTTAGGCCTAAAACCACAAAATCCGATACCGTTGGATTTTCGTACTACAATCTTACGTAAAAAATCTTCCAGATTCGAAATCAACAAAAAACAAGACATTTATAAATTGTCTGCATTATTGATCAAATTTTAAGATATTTGTTGGTTTTCCGTTTTTAGAAGCTGTTCTGCGAAGCCGAAGGCAAGAGCTGAGCATTATACAAGCCAGGGCTCGAAATTAACACTCGCACACTCGCAAAATGCCAGTGAAAAATACTGATTGCGAGTTAAGTTTTAAGCCACTAGTATTTTTTTGCGAGTACATAAATAGTGGGAAAAAACTAGTAATATAAATGCACTCGACGTCATGAACGCTAAACCGTAGGTCAATTTATAGAACGTCTGAATACCTGTATGCGGAAGCGCACACCTTGTATGTAGACGGGTATACTTATAGTACAGATACGAGGATAGTATTGGAACAAAGAACGTGAAACAGTTGACTATTCACATTTGTTCATTGAACTTGAACAGACATGGCGTCGAAGCCAAACATAATTAGTTTCTTTTTGCCTACAGACGGAAAAAAATACGAAAGATGAAGTAAAGTTAACCGTTGATTTGTATTTTGGTGACGTCGCACTCAACACACGATATCATAGCTGATTTTTTTCAATATTTGAAAAGTTTTAAACCCATTAAAAATATCCCAAACTGACACTTAAACTTTGTTTTCTGAGTGAACACGACACACTTATATTCGAAAACAATGCCCTTATGGTCCAAGGAACTGATATCTTTGTATGATTGCAGAAATAAAATGTGTATGTTAAGAACTTTTTATTTTGTTTTAATAGTACTAAATTAATGTCCGAACTTTTTTATGTTTCCTGCAAAATTTGCGAGACTGTTTTTGATTTTGCGAGTTGGTATTAAAGCAGCTCGCAATGTTTTGAAAGTAGAAAAAAAAGTTAATTTCGAGCCCTGCAAGCCATTCTATCCAGCGAAACTGACAGTTTTGGTTTACAGAAATCAACAAAGGAGGGATTCCTGATCTATCAAATTTCCAAGCTATACACACAGTTATTATCTGTGGTGATCTTTATTGGTTCTGCTTGTTTACTTGGATGGAACATGTGTGAACTTTTATAGAACTTTGAAAAGTCTATATATGTCTATCTATAAACAAAAATCAGCTATTGTATAATAAGATCAGATGTGCAAACAATGTCAAAGGGTTGTTAAATTAACAATTTGAAGGCAATTATGCTGAAAAAAAATGGAAGTTCCCATGCAAATTTTGTCTGTATATCGACAAGTGTCTGCCGATAATTGTCAAACTAGTAATACAAAACTTACCACAAGTATGTAAAAGCACTAAGTACCTGTGATCATTTTTAGTAAGATAGTGTAATTCTAAACAGTAGCAAATAGCTTGTTTAGTAAATGCATAATGTAATTAATATGATTTCCGTTCTATTGTGTAATTAATAAATTGGTTGTTACTTGTTAATCCATGATAAATGTTTTATGGCTAGTACAAAACCAGCAATGTTAATTTTGTAAAAGGAAATACAATAACACCACTTAGTAATTTCAATCATATACGTAAATATTCTTGAAATGTAGGTTGATGATTGTGTTTTAGTTTTACTTATTTTGTAACTATTATTTTATGTGCAAATAAATGATGTGAAGTGTTTTGTATCTCCACACAATACCACATACCTTTTTATATATGTACTGTGTTATGTGTTATTTGAATGTTTAAATAAAAAAAAAATGGATGATATAACATGATGCATTCTAATATTTGCATTCATATTGTAACTATAGAGCTAAGTGTATGCAGTTTAGACTGTGATTTTAGAATTGCTACAAAATGGCTAGTTTTTTAGTGGCGACAAAATTTAAACTATTCAACAATAGTTTGCGAAAGAAAATTAGAAACCTGTAAGATAGCTGTATTTATTAAATATTTTAATTGCGAATCAAGTATGTTGTTATGCTGTTACACATAATTATACATTGATAATAAATAAGAAGACAATTAGTGGTGTTAACGTTTCCCAACAGTATAAATCATTCTTCTGATGAAGTCAGTGATATACAGACGAAAGCTCCAGGTATGGCTTTCAATACGTAGTGTGTGTTATTTGACAGTCTAAAACTTATTGGATTAAACAAAAATCCTGTCAAATTTGTCAATCAAAATTGATTTGACACATCACATGATTTTGATTATGTTAAATCGGTTGTACTGTATGCTAAATGCAACTGCTTTAGCAAGCTGTCAAGTTGAATTGAGACATTTGATGAAACAAACTGTTTCCTGAGTAGGACCAGTACTTAGTGTCTATACGACGTACCATGACGTCGAAAGTCTGCAAGACCTACTAAGTAGATCGAGAAATGTACTTCGACGTACAATTTTCACCGACCCTTGAGTGTTAGCCAATCAGAAGACACCTTACGTCTGTTGCTTTTAGAGATTTTTGACATTGAACATTATTATTATTATTTATACCGAATTATGCCACAATCGACCGCTTACTCATAGATATTGTGCGTATTTATGAAACATTATTATTAATATAATTTATACCAAATTATGCGACTATCGACCGCTAACTCATAGATATTGTACGTATTTATTGACCTGGCGTGGCGGAATTAACCTCTGACTTATGCAAGTTATGGTTATCACAAAATACCACCAACGGGGAGTTTATAATACATTATTTATCCCATTAATGCTTGGTAACTGGTTAACGTTGGGAATTTCCAACACAGTAATGCACTGGACGGTCGTGATACTCCGCCCCGCATGATCATTTCAGACACACAATATGCTGAACAATTTTAATTTTAAAAAGGTAACAATTGAATCTTCTTCAAATTTGTATATAATCTATTTCAATGCATTAAATACTTGAAACTTCTATGTGACGTTATTTTGCCATTCTGATATTTTTATTCATTTTGTCCTCAACTAAAGTTTTAAACATTTATTATGAATAAATCTGAAGGAAAAGCGGCTCAAGAGACTAGTGTTTTGATTGGCTGTTCAGAAAATGTGTACGTAGAAGTACAAACATGTATATATACTTTGAAGTGTATTTTATATTCATGTCGACGTACTTATTGTACTTCGACGTACATTTCTCTTTTTAACGTGTAGGTCTTCTGACTTTCAACCCAAATGGTACGCCATAGTATGTCTTTAGGGTTATCTAAAGAATGCTCCCACTTAAAGGATCAATACAGAGGACCTCCCAGTGACTAAGCCAGTTAGCAGACACCCCATCCACTATACCACAAACACCGAACCAGCTATAAATTCCTGTGGCTAGAAAACAAAAAAATATATAAGATGCTAGATCTTCAAGCTTGGAACATGTAACTCGTTTTAAGATTGATTTTTTTTTGGATGCATTACTAAATTATTGCAACAATTATCATATTTTAAACACAATCATGTCCATATATTTATTAATAATACATGGTTATCAAAAAAACTTAAAAAGCTTTTGCCCGTAAATTAGGTAGCACCTATAATCATATTATTTCTAAATCACTCATCCAGGAACATAGCTATTATATGACATATATTTATACATTGCAAAGGTATCATAATTATTGTTAAAAACATTTGAATTTATTAACAGTGGGCAAAAAGAAAGATACGTCACAGAAAATAAAGTGTTTTTACACGTCAAAATATTTAGTCACACATATCGTTGTAGACGATTTAATCCTAATAGAATTAGCTGTCGTAAACATACACTTGGAAACTCTTCTAACGCAACACTTTGCAAACATGAATATCTCAGTCATTAGTAAAAAATATGATTTAAACGTGTACATGTGATCATTTGACTTCATTTAACGTACTGTCGCCTTGCTATGTGGATGGTTCCACTAACAGCATCGTCGTACTTTTAAGCAATAGGCATAAAATCAACCCATTCATAGGGGTTTGTACTACCAGGATTCCGTACACTTGTCTGTTGCCTATTCTGGCTTATAGAGACGATTTCTAGACAGACATAACTTGTCTTTACCAAAACAATAAATTCAACTGTATCCATAACGTTTTGGTTTGATTTAACGTCTTCAAAGATGCCATCACTTTATATTGTACAAAAGGCTTTATTACAACTTTTTAAAGCGTTTGTACGCTTTTGAAATTGGCGTTATAACGCCTTTTTAAGCGTTTGTACGCCTTGAAGTTTGCGTTATTACGCCTTTTTTTATCATTTGTTCGCCTTTTAGTTTGGCGTTATAGCACCAGTTTTAGCGTTCTAGCGTTATTACGCCTTTTAAGCGTTTGTACGCCTTTCAGTTTGGCGTTATTACGCCTTTTTGCGTTATTACGCGTTTATTAGCATTATATTGCATTTCTTTGCGTTATTACGTGCTTGTTATCGTAGTTACGCCTTTATTTGCGTTAATACGTGTTTGTTATCGTAGTTACGCCTTTATTTGCGTTAATACGACTTCGAACTATTTTTATGTCCCCGACCACTATATTGGGGGACATATTGTTTTTGCCCTGTCTGTTGGTTTGTTGCTTTTTTGTTTGTGTGTGTGTGTTTGTTTGTTTGCGTCAAACTTTAACATTTGCCATTTTGCAGTTTTATAATGGGACCCTGTGGGAAATGGAATTAGTGTAATATAACCTGTCGAATTTTTCAAAATGGCGCTGACGATGAGTGGGAAATCATTGTGCGAAATAACTCGTTTAGTGTTAATAATACGTGCATTTTACGGTTATAAATGAACGGATAAATCAAAAGAAAGGTGAGGTGATGAGTTTATGACAGTTGCTACTTCCTTGTTTTATTTTAATTTGTTAGAAATTGCAGCAAAATAGATAACCGGTGAAGCGTGAGAATTGCAAGACCGTGAATTTCTAAAGGTCACAATATACTAAAAGATTTTCTACACAAATTCAATGTAAAAGCAATAACTTTAACAAAAAATAAAGTCAAACTTTCGCAAATAGAGACCCATATAAACATACCTTTTCTTAAAGAGCATTCCAAGCCGCAATGATTTAAACAATAAAAAAGATAGGTCATGCGTTTTGCAAGAAAAAACTCGACGCGAAAAAACGGTCACTGTTTTACGGCCATCTGTTTACCAGCTCAGTGATTTTTTTTGCCCAAAATTACCGCCAATATTCGGCTGCTTCCCAATTGCTAAAAATTTACTTTTTCCCCAAAATCTGACCAAAATTTCCCCAAAAATAACTAAATTTTTCCAATAAGCCAATAAGATTACAATGTCATTTAGCAATAATGTCGTACCAGTGCTGATCAAGCTTGTCCGAGTCGTCGCCCGAACAACAACTGACTAACGTATTGTTCGCAAATGTTGCCGAATACAATTTATTGCTGCTATCCTCATATCTCTATATTGCGGAGGTAGCATGAACCAACAAGGGAGGCAACTCGTTTTATGTCACAATTTGGCAGTGTCTCAAAAGTGGGTACTTAATTTACACTACGCGACCCGTGATTTTTGCCTAATTTGCTACAGTCAAGGCGGGCATTTTGCTTTTTGGGTGGAAAATCACCGCGATTTCACGTGACTCGTCACTCCGACGTCGCGCGGAGAGCAAGATAATCTTCGCGGCTAAATCCCCTCAATGTTGTGGTGATTCGCTGCCATTCGCCGCAATTCGCCGTGATCGCAGTGACAACGATGACTCGCCAATTCATGCATAGAAACCGAATCGTATCGATAACTTTATACATGTACATAACGCTTCTAATGTTCACCAATTATCCGATAATCCAACATCAAAAAAATAATCTTGAACATTTATGTCGGTAAATATGTTTTGAGAATTTCATTAAAACAACCATATGACTACGCCATTTTTCAGAAGTGTAAAGAGTACAGCGCATAATGTGGGACACAGCTTTCATTGGACGAGCGTATTTAAATTTAGATTGATACAATACGATCTTACAAAAATTTCCTCCTGGGAATTGTGCTATTAATGCATAATATTATCAAAACATTTTTTTCACACGAAAAGCGTTGTAACAAATTAATATACAATTCAAAACAAATATACCATAAGTATAAATGTTCCGTTAAATTCCCAAATGAGAATACAAATTTATAATCCGAAACACACTTCCGATGTTTTAATGTTAACACGACGTTTACAATTGCTTTCAATATAGTCGTCATGTATATTTCCCGACAAAAGAGCGCAAAAATTATGCGGCAATGCACAACGTCAAGGTATACGAGTGTGCAAGTATTGATTTTTTATACAAACTGTGTAGCGCAGAGAACATTGAATTCTGTTGATTTCGGTTAAATGTTTCTTTGCTATTTTTAAAACAGTTATATCGCCAACAATTTGATATTTCTTTTAAGTCATTCAATCAAACACGCCGTATCCGTATCGTTACTGATAGAAGTAAGACATAATACCTTGACTTGTATAGTTTTTTTGTTGTGAGAGACCATCTGAGTAAACGCCGAAAAATATATCCAAACTGTTATTTTTTTTGTCAATGCCCTTTGATCCATTATCGCACTTAATTGGCAGCGCACATCCTGTTGTTTCTGTGATTGTCACATCTTTTCACAGTTTGAACACGTACAAAGAGTGCCAATTAGACACTTGAACAAACACTATCACCCGCTGGACAGTACACACTAAATAATTAAATGTTGAGGGTTTTGTTTTTGGCGTGAAAACCCAAAGAAATGCATGTAATTATACATCATCATAAATTTATTGAACTCTGCGAACGCTAAGTGCTACGTTGATATACTCGTGTTTTTTTTTCAGCAAAACAAACACAATGTTTAACGGCTTTAATATATAGGCAATGATTGTAATAACAACAAATTATATAGCACGATGTCATAATAACATTTACTTAAAAATAGAACAGTAATTGTATTTCCGATTTCCGGCTTATCAAGCATTGTGAATGTATGTACAACGCTCGGAAAGTAACGCGAGTAACACGAGTTATCCGTTATAGGAGCCTGAAACAGAAAATAAATAAGTAAAGCATATTTTAGTCCAAATAATTAGATGTAATCTACCGATTACATTTAACCTTTAAATGAAAGTGTTACTTAAACAATTTTCCGTGTCTTAAGGCGCGAATATTTTGCTAAACACTGTTAACAAAAGGGCTACACGTTATAATTCTTAATGAAATGCAAAAATAAGTATTAACATAATTAATAACGTCAATAAACACACACGGTAAGATCAAAGTTTAAATGGAAAACTTATATCATATTTCTCGTAAATTACCAAAATTATAGTTTCGTCGAAATCAAATACCATGTAGAGAAACAAGGTATTTATAACCGACCAATGACGAAACACTATGCAACTTTCAATTTACACAGTGCTACGCTACATGTTATATTCAACAATATGGAATTTGAACAGTGGTAGTGTATTCGGGCCTGGAATATAATTGATTGTAGTTTTAATAAACATTCTGCTAATGCTATAGTTAATAATGTTTACATGTTATGTTAAATAATTATTGCATGATCATTCTTCTGCGCTGTTATATTAATTGGAGCCGTTAAAGCTTCCGACATTACTTCATAACGTTCATGTCGGAACGGGAGTTATTTTAGCTAATACGCCCATTGCATACAACAACAACAAAAGATTTATTATTGCAATGTATAATGTAAGTATATACATATATGTTACATGAACATGTAATGTAGTGTAACCCTTAATGTAAATCTCTTAAAAAGGTGAACCACGGCGGTTCGCGGTGATTTGCGGTGATTCGCGCTGATTGCGTAACAGGGAGATACATCGCGCGACGGTTGCCGAGACATCACCCAAATTTTCTTGTCGCTCGGAATCACCGAAATTGTCACGTTGCATCGATTGGGGTGATGCGGGATCGCGGCAAAAATCACGGGTTGCGTAGTGTATCTCGCTTAACATGGGTCTAAATTACGTTAAAAGCTATTTTCTGATTGGATGAAACAGTCTGAAATCATCCAATGAATAAAGTCGAGATATTTATCTTGCAGAACATGCAATGCCATGCCGCATGCAAGCTATTTAGAAAGTAAATATCGTAAATCAAAAGTTTGTGTTATGTTTTTTTCGCGGTTTATAGACAGTGTTCCTGGCTGAAAACAATGCAATATTACTTTTAAATCATTCATGTATTAGTTTTTAGCAAGAAAGAGGTAATATATTTGTGTAAACATAAGAATTTTATTTAAACTTATGTCTGCTACAATTTACAAGTGGTTACGGAAATTACCGATTGTACAGATGTATCGACAGACATATGCAAAACGAAAAATAGCTTGCATATTTCAAGTTTATCAGCCTTGAAATCACCTATTAATCAAATGAGAATCGAAATTATTAAAATATAAACCAGTAATGTTCATTAACACCAAAATCTTTGGGCACAACCATCATATTTTTTGAAACCGCGACGTGTTTTTCGGAAACCGACATTCGATAATTTCCATAACCATATGGAAAATTTGATCACTGACAAGTTTCGTTTCTAATGTTTTTCTCAAATATTCTACCACAAAATTATTGTAAACCATTACACAAATGAATAACAAGTAACAATTCCTTGATTTTGGGGAGGGACACTGTCTATAAATTCTTATAAATACGCATTAAGGCTAATTTTAAGTGCATAAAATAATGAAAAATAATTCATAATTCAAGTGTAGTCAAGTGTTCGTTCCATCCGTTATATTCATTCATCCACATTGCTCAGTCACTCAATTATATTGGAAATGATTACGAATATCTGATAAAACTTGCATTTTTTATTATGTCCCCCACTATAGTAGTGGGGGGACATATTGTTTTTGCCCTGTCTGTTGGTCTGTCTGTTGTCTGTCTGTCTGCTTGCGCCAACTTTAACATTTTTCAATAACTTTGTCTATTGAAGATAGCAACTTCATATTTGGCATGCATGTGTATCTCATGAAGCTGCACATTTTTAGTGGTGAAAGTTCAAGGTCATCCTTCAAGGTCAGAGGTCAAATATATGTGGCCAATATCGCTCATTTTATGAGTACTTTTGCGATATTGAAGATAGCAACTTGATATTTGGCATGCTGTGCATCTCATAGAGCTGCACATTTTGAGTGGTGAAAGGTCAAGGTCAAGGTCATCCTCAGGTCAGAGGTCCAAATATATGTGGCCCAAATCGCTTATTTTATAAATACTTTTGCAATATTGAAGATAGCAACTTGATATTTGGCATGCATGTGCATCTCATAGAGCTGCACATTTTGAGTGGTGAAAGGTCAAGGTCAAGGTCATCCTTCAAGGTCAGAGGTCAAATATATGTGGCCAAATCGCTTATTTTATAAATACTTTTGCAATATTAAAGATAGCAATTGATATTTGGCATGCATGTGCATCTCATGGAGCTGCACATTTTGAGTGGTGAAGGTCAAGGTCATCCTTCAAGGTCAGAGGTCAAATATATGTGGCCAGAATTGCTCATTTTATGAATAATTTTGCAATATTGAAGATAGCAACTTGATATTTGGCATGCATGTGCATCTCATAGAGCTGCACATTTTGAGTGGTGAAAGGTCAAGGTCAAGGTCATCCTTCAAGGTCAGAGGTCAAATATATGTGGCCAAAATCGCTTATTTTATAATACTTTTGCAATATTAAAGATAGCAACTTGATATTTGGCATGCATGTGCATCTCATGGAGCTGCACATTTTGAGTGGTGAAAGGTCAAGGTCATCCTTCAAGGTCAGAGGTCAAATATATGTGGCCAGAATTGCTCATTTTATGAATAATATTTTGCAATATTGAAGATAGCAACTTGATATTTGGCATGCATGTGCATCTCATGGAGCTGCACATTTTGAGTGGTGAAAGGTCAAGGTCATCCTTCAAGGTCAGAGGTCAAATATATGTGGCCCAAATCGCTTTATTTTATAAATACTTTGCAATATTGAAGATAGCAACTTGATATTTGGCATGCATGTGCATCTCATAGAGCTGCACATTTTGAGTGGTGAAAGGTCAAGGTCAAGGTCATCCTTCAAGTCAGAGGTCAAATATATGTGGCCCAACGCTTATTTTATAAATACTTTTGCAATATGAAGATAGCAACTTGATATTTGGCATGCATGTGCATCTCATGGAGCTGCACATTTTGAGTGGTGAAGGTCAAGGTCATCCTTCAAGGTCAGAGGTCAAATATATGTGGCCAGAATTGCTCATTTTATGAATACTTTTGCAATATTGAAGATAGCAACTTGATATTTGGCATGCATGTGTATCTCATGGAGCTGCACATTTTGAGTGGTGAAAGGTCAAGGTCAAGGTCATCCTTCAAGGTCAGAGGTCAAATATATGTGGCCCAAATCGCTTATTTTATAAATACTTTTGCAATATTGAAGATAGCAACTTGATATTCGGCATGCATGTGTATCTCATGGAGCTGCACATTTTGAGTGGTGAAAGGTCAAGGTCATCCTTCACAAGGTCAAGGTCATCGTACAAGGTCAAACATCATATAGGGGGTTTCACAAACACATCTTGTTTTTATTTTAAACTTCCATTTCATAAATGTTTTTTTTTGATAAACGTCGTCAATTGTATATAGATTTCTAGCTAGCTAGTTTGAAAAACATTTAGGCAAATATACTCATGTGAGATAAAATGCAAATAATTAATAAAATATTCCTTTTTAATCAGTATGTTGGTTTATCGGTCAATAACAATATCACTTTGAACATTGAATTATTGAAAGTTATAACTAACATTAAATGTTCTCCGAACAAATGATTCATAACACATATAACAGATTGATAGGAAGATATGAACAAATTAAGGTTGCTAGGTTGCCCGCCTAGAATGGTTGGTCCTGTTAGTATGGAAGTACTTGATATCTAAATTTATTAGCCTTTGAATGTTGTAAAGACAAAAATATTTTATGAAAGGTCTCAAAGTGTAGAATTATTTTGCATTTAGTCAAGAGCAACATATAACCCTGAAGTGGCTGACAAGAACTTGTGGCTGAATACAAATAAAAAGAGGCATTATGCTTCTTGAAAATAAAAGTAAACATCATTATATATGAATCTTCTGATCAAAGTGTTATTTTTAGTGAATAGAGGAAATACATTTTCAAGAATAAACAATATAATTATAAATGTTTGGTGAAGTGCATCATGGTATTATCATATCATAGTACCAGTTTTGGTCTAAAATCCAATAACATTTTTTTAATTTCATAACCCCTGCTGCAAAAAAAAATCATGAAAAATAGAATTTTCAGAGTAACCAATTAAAATAAAATAAAAATGCTTTATTAGACCCTAAATATTATTTTTGCAATCATTTTTCATCAATTACATATGTTTAAAAAAATTATTGTTTCATGCTACTCATTATTATATCTCAATTCTATTTTAATTTAATCTTGTCAAACATACTAATTATGAAATAAGCAATGAATATAGTGCAAACAGTACAAATGTAATAATTAGATAGTAAGTAAAAATCCCCCAAAAAGGGAAAACGCCGCGAAAATTCCCCCTGCTATGGGTAGCGACCCACTTCCCCTAAAATGGATTGAGGGCCCTATAATTTTGCTGCCAAAAAATCATAAAAATATAATTTTCAAGAAATCCTTTAAAACAAAAAGAAAATGCCTTCTAAACCTTAAATATTATTCCTGCAAGCATTTTACATCAATTATTTATGTTGGAAAAAAATCATTGGTTCATGCTAGCGGAGGATACCGACGATAGTCGATGTATCCCGATTGAGACCCCCTGTTTTTACACACGTCCAAGATGGCGGCAAGCAGACGAGAAATTTACAATTAGCGGCGAAAATGATAAATAAGATTCAAATTAACAACGGATATCATATGTTATTATGGAATAATTTAATTAATGTGTGTGAATTAACGCAAATTACTACGTTTGAAATAAAAACAACAAAATAATATTTATTAGAAATCTTCACAGTGACTGTGCGTCATGGAAACCGGTGTTGGAAAAATTGGAGTGCAGTCTACTCACAAAGTTAAAGCATTTAAGATGAGTATCGTTCGAAAATGGAAAGAGACAAACATGATTTGATTTATATGTTAGTGGATCTGTGTATTCTCAGATTCGTATGCATATTCTGCTTTTATGTTTGTGACCGGTATCACGCTGTACAGTTTACTGAATAGCATTGAACTGAGATGTAAAGTGCAACTGCAGATATTGAAAGGTAAACAAATTAAATGTATTATTTTAACTCCATTTAATACATCATTAACACAGCAAAAACACTAAAGTGTGTTTGTTCATGTTTTCACCATATGATATTTAATATAAAAAAAATCTGAATTAATTAATACTCTTGAAGAGGTTATGATTACACTACGCGACCCGTGATTTTTGCCTAATTTGCGGAGTCAAGGCGGGCATTTGCTTTTTGGGTGTAAAATCACCGCGATTTCACGTGGCTCGTCACTCCGACGTCGCGCGAGAGCAAGATAATCTTCGCGCTAAATCCCCTCAATGTTGTGGTGATTCGCTGCAATTCGCCGTGATCACAGTGGATATCGGTGACATCGATGATTCGCCAATTCATGCATATAAACCGATCGTATCGATAACTGTATACATAACGCTTTCTAATGTTCACAATTATCAAATAATCCAACATAATTGCAACATCACTTACGAAAAATAATATTAAACATTTATGTCGGTAAATATGTTTGAGAATTTCATTTACAGAACTATATGACTACACCATTTTTCAGAAGTGTAAAGAGTACAGTGCATAATGTGGAACACAGCTTTCATTGGATGAGCGAATTTAAAAAAAACGTTTATTGCGTCATATGCCATCATGTAAAAAACGTGTTCCTCCTGGAAATTGTGCTTAAATGCATAATATTATCAAAACATTTTTTTGACACGTAAAGCGTTGTAACAAATAATATACAATTCAAACAATTATACCATAAGTATAAATGTTCCGTTAAATTCCCAAATGAGAATAATAATTTAATAATTTATAATCCGAAACACACTTCTGATGTTTTAATGTTAACACGACGTTTACAATGCTTCCAATATCCATCATGTATATTTCGAAAATTATGCGGCAATGTACAAGGTCAAGGTATTGAGTGTGCAAGTATTTATTTTTTTTTATACAAACTGCGTAGCGCAGAGAACATTGAATCTGTTGATTTCGGTTTAAATGTTTCCATCGTATTTTAAAACAGTTATATCGCCAACAATTTGATATTTCTTTTAAAGTAAAATCAAAACACCGTATCCGTATCGTTACTGATAGAAGTAAAACATAATACTTGACTTGTATAGTTTTTTTTGTTGTGAGACCACTCTGAGTAAACGCCGAAAAATATATACAAACTGTTATTTTTTTCAATGCCCTTTGATCCATTATCGCACTTAATTGGCGCGCCATCTTGTTGTTTCTGTGATTGTCACATCTTTTCACAGTTGAACACATACAAAGAGTGCCAATTAGACACTAGACGAACACTATCACCCGTGGACAGTACACAATAAATAATAAATGTTGAGGGTTTTTATCCCCCGCCAGAGGTGGAGGGTATTGTTTTGGCGTTGTCCTCCGTCCGTCAGCTGTCCATCGTCCGTCCGTCCGGCACTTTTGTGTCCGGAGCCATATCTTGGAAGTTCTTTGGTGGATTTCATTTAAACTTGGTATGGCCCTTTGTATCTTGAAAAATGCTTTTTAGTGTCCGGAGCCATATCTTGGAAGTTCTTGGCGGATTTCATTGAAACTTGGTATGAGTATATATATGCATAAGAGGATGATGCACGCCAAATGGCATTGTACACCATCTGTTAAAAACAACTTATGGCACTTTTATCTTGAAAAAATGCTTTTTACTATAGGCACTTTGGTGTCCGGAGCCATATCTTGGAAGTGCTTGGCGGATTTCATTTAAACTGGTATGAGTATATATATGCATAGGCGGAGAGATATTGTTTTGGCGTGTCCGTCGTCCGTCCATCCGTCCTCTTCCTTTGTCTTAGTTTTGTGTTATTGTCCTCCGTCCGTCCATCTATCATTATGTTCATCCGTCCAATTTGCACCCTCCTCAAACAAAGCATATGTTGCGGGGATACCTTGGGCCTTCAGCCCTCTTGTTTGTTTTGTGTGTGAAAACCCAGAGAGAGCATGAACATTATACATCATCAAAGTTTCAAAGTTTATTGGCAATCGGCAATAGAAACATGCCTTTAGCCATTTACAGTACACTCCACGCGTTTTCCCCAAAAAACGCGCTCCCTCCGCGGGTTTTTTCTGCTAGCGAGTGTTCACGCGGCGTTGGAAGAGCGAGGTGAACTCGATAAAAAAACGCTCGGCGTTACGCCGCGTTCGCTAATTCCCGCGGCGTGTATTACTTTAGGCTAGTCGTAAATGCGGACACCTTCGTTCTTATCAGTGATCGCCCGCGCAACGCCGCTTAGCAGTGTGCTACTGGGCATGCCAAAAAATAAAAAACATTGTTATAATAATTGTTTAAATACTGTAGTACATGTATAAAAGATAATTGTATAGAAAATAACGTATAAAATTATGTTTTTTAATTCACAGTACGGTCTACAATATGAATTAGTCTAATATAATTACATTTGACAAATTAATTTAAATCATAACACTACGACACAAGAATAAATGTTCCGTAAATTCCAAATGAGAATAATAATTAGTAATCCGAAACACACTACGATTTTAATTGTTAACACGACGTTTACAAATGCTTCCAATATACAGTCATGTATATTTCCACAAAAGCGCGCGAAAATTATGCTGCAATGTACAAGGTCAGGTACATGTATACTCCTGCAAACGTGCGTGGTATTGATTTTTTTGATACAAACTTTGTAGCGCAGAACATTGTTGATTTCGGTTAAAGTTTCTTTGGTATTTATTAACGAAATTATTCGCGAAATGTTGATATTTCCTCAAAATAATTTCAAATCGAACACGCCGAATCTTATCGTTACGGTATTTTAGTAGAGTAATTATTTTAACACTAATTGTACTGTAAACTGATTACAGAAGACATCTGGGCGGAACTGGATTTTAAGTGTTTGACGTTATGAAACACGCAAAGCTTGTCTACTCCGACTGTGTGTAGACTGCTGTATCGGTGTTTTGACAAAAGGGATTACTGTGAATGTCACTCTGCCGATTTGGTCCATAATTACTGGTAAACATTGTTTAGAATGTCGACGCAACAAGAATACAACTGTGAATATTAAATGCATTATCAACTCAATAGTTACCACCTTTTAGCAATCAATGGAATAACCTACAAACAAAGAGAAAATCAATGCATTAGCGAGCAGAAGAGACTTTGTTCGACAATTAAAACCATTCCTTATGCATTCGTTGAACGTGTTTACTTAGTAAGTTATGCCTTTACAGAAGACGGCTTTCTTTGATTACGTCAAACTGTCAATTCACACAGATTTGCAAGATTTTTAGGGTCCTTGGTCATTTGTATACATGTCATTATAGAAAATCACCTGCTAACATGAAAACTTTGGATTAAATTATCAAAATAAAACAATGTTGCAAACTGTGTTTATATTAATTGGTAAGTATTAGTTAAAAGACGACGTTTTGTGTGTCGTAAATCAACGAGTTTTCTATACAACCACAACTACTTCTACAAACCACGTCGGGATCAATCTATCTTGGTTGTTTTTTTAATTGTAAATATGCTACACATGTACATGTATGTACTTGTATAAATGTAATTTTATTTGAAAATCAGGAAGTCAAAAATTAAATTGATCGTTATCTCGTAAAACGCGGAGTTTTCCCCCCGCGTTGCCAACGCCGAGGGCCGCCGCGTCGGTTTATCAGTTTTGCCGATCGTAACCGCCGCGTTCAAAATCATGCAAACGCCGCGTATAGCGGGATTTTCTTAATCTCCCTCCAGGTCGAAACCCGCGGAGTATGGAGGGAAATTGGGGAAACGGCGGCGTGGAGTGTACTGTACAACATAATTATGGCAAAGACAAAAAGACGGTTAGTAAATCATCACACACCACAAGTACACATATAAATATTCAAGCATAATATACCGGCAGATATATAATGTATTTATGTAACGAAACGTTGATATACGTTGTATTAAGGAACAGTGAGTTCAGTAAGGGTATTATTTTCTATAGCACATCTTCTTTAGGTATTTACAAATTCCGAATATTTTATTTATTTTTTTCGATGTCATAGTAGTTTGGAATATTTAAGGTACCCAGAGATATGCCCAATAATTTTCAATCTTAAGTGTCTATATTGTCACAACAAAGTAGGAAGTGATACTCAGATTCAACAACGTTCATATTGCAGAATCGACAAAGTCTCCTGATCACGATCAATACCTACGAATCTGCCCACTTAATTCTAGATGGTGCGATGATAGTTCTAAAACGGGCAAATTATTTCAGCAGGTCATTTTTTTTGTATTTTTAACATTCATCATATTTATTGAACTCTATGAATGCTAGTGCTTAGTGCTACGTTGATATACTCGTTTTTTTTCAGCAAACAAACACAATGTTTATGGCTTTAATATATAGGCAATGATGTAATAACAACATAATAT